>NC_137118.1:45980854-46090611 GCF_949357685.1 Gobio gobio | reverse complement strand
ATATATATATATATAATCTTTCTGTTCTATTGTGTCATTCATGTATGCATATACACTGAGCTCCTGAAAACCACAACAAATTCCTTGAGCTCATCCCCTCCTCCCATTTACATTTAAATTGTAAGGTTTTAAGTTTAGCATGTAGATGGTGATGCTGCATCATCAGCCAATGTATTAAGTGAAAGTATTCATTTAAAATAATAAATAACAATGAAGAGCTATTCTGTTTACTCCATTTATGCCCATTTTTAAATACCCATACACTCTAAAAAAAAAAGTCTCGTAATCATAAGGGAACCTTTTTTTAGTGCTATATAGCACCAATTTTGGTGCTTCAGTGGTTCTTCAGAGGTGCTATATAGCACCTTAGTCAAAGAACCGGTGAAGAACCTCTGAAGAACCGCTGAAGAACCGCTGAAGAACCACTGAAGCACCAAAAATGGTGCTATATAGTACTAAAAAAGGTTCCCCTATGATTACGAGCCAAGAACTATTTTTGGTGCCATATAGAACCTTTTTTTTTTTAGAGTGTACTTTAATTGGAGATATGTAATAACAGCAACAGCGATTTAAATTGAATGATTTTACTCAAGTAGCCTAGAGGTTTTAATGAATATGTAGCTAGATATCTGTAATGTACAACTTTCTTATTGAATTATTTAAATAACCCCATGAACTACAACAGAGTGAGTTCAGGAAGCCATCCGCTCACATTACAACAGTAAAATTAGCAGAAAATTCCATCAATCAGAGAGTATAAAAAGGTAACAAAATAGCTCTTTAGCTCTGCCCTCTCCCATAAAGCACTGCAAATGACGTAATTGAGTTGATCTGCCTACGCTCACAAAATAACTACTGTAAATGTTTGTATGTATGTGCATATTTTGCAATATATAAATGTATTTTGTCTTTCAAAGATGTTTTTTATATTTGTATTGTGATTCACATCGTAGCTGTTAGCTTGGTTCATGGCTTTTTTTTAAATGAGTGGAAAAAATACTTCCAGAAACCAGCATTTCTGAAAAAGGGGGTGGTCACTATAATGCACTCTGTAAGTATTATACATTTTAAAATAAAAACAAGTATTAACATGCCACTTTGTCTTCTGCCAGTTCTTGGCATTTTCCACAAATCAAATCCAAAAACATTAATGTGTCCACAAATCCCTCATTACCAAAAACCTATTCAGCATATTACAATGTCTTAAATTGCTATTTTCCAGAGACACAAATTTGATAAATGAACAAAACTGTTTCGAATGACTAAATCTCACAAATGCTGATATTCAGATGAAATTACAAAATTAAAAAGAGCACAGCCATTCATTAAAGGTGCAGTGTGTTTTTAGCAGCATCTAGTGGTGAGGTTGTGAATTGCAACTGCCCTCCGCTCACCCCTCTTTACGGTGGCCAACACAAGACAAAGATGTGGTCGTCTGAGACAGCAGAGAGTAGCTAGCACTCTGTAGAGAAGTTTGTCCGTTTAGGGCTACTGTAGAAACATTGCGGCACAAAATGGCGACTTCACTGTAAGGGTGATGTAGATATATATATAGCCTATATATATATTTGTTTTTTTAGTTTTTTTCGCTTTGGTACTATTTTCACAAGCAAGGTGTACATTTTCAAAACTCAGTACTAATATCACAACAGGTCAACAAAAGTGAACTTTTTTTCAAACATTTCAGCATATTTTCAATTGCGTTAGTACAATACACAAAACGTCTAAGGTTACGTATGTAACCTCTGTTCCCTGAGAACAGGGAACGAGCGCTGCGTCTAGCTGACGCTATGGGGGGAACGCCCTCGGCGTGACTGGTGTCTGAAGCTACTATCGAATCACGGCAAAGTCTTTGACCGACGTCAGCCCATGACGTCATCAACGTGCGACCCGGAAGTATAAAAGGGCGCCGTGCCAGCACATACACATCTTCTCGTCTGAAGGGACTGTATGGCAGATAGGCCCTGAAGCATGGCAACGCGACGCAGCGCTCGTTCCCTGTTCTCAGGGAACAGAGGTTACATACGTAACCTTAGACGTTCCCTTTCGAAAGGGAACTCTCGCTGCGTCTAGCTGACGCTATGGGGAACGATATACCAACGCCGCCATGCTGAGGGGAGTGTCTGCCCATTGGCAGTGACAACTGTCAACTCAAGTAATTCATAGAAAAACCTGAGCGATTCCCCCTCAGGTCCTGGGCTGACAGTGACAGCACTCCCTACGGTCATAGCCCAAGCTATACAACTAAACAGAACCCTAACGCACTGCGTGGAGTTCCATCTAGACCGCTCGAAGGCCCGGGACCACTACTTCCAATGAAGGGGTCCCTTCAAGGGAATGTGGCTAGGGGACCCGAAGGAACCCCAGCCAGTCACTACTCGGGAAAAAGTTCTCCCGAGTGCCACCAGGGAGGCCTGACCTGGTGCCCTAAGTGTTATGGACACTTCGGTTTAGCCAACCCTGTCTGTTCAAAACAGAGCCTCTGGATGGTGCCCAAAGGGCGTCCAAGCTAAGGGACTGAAACACAGGCAGTCTTACTTAGCCCGGAACTCAGAGACGGGTTATCCAAGAGAGCAACACTCAGCGTAGTGCTTTTCAACCCTTGCTATCGAGGGGAGTCTGCCTGCTCAAATCAAGGATCTACCAGGTGCTTGTGTTTCAAAGCAGTAGGGAGGCCGAAAGGGCCTAAGGACTGATCTAACAGGGAGGCCTCATGAGAGGCCTACGACCGTCTGACCAGGCTCAGGCGGCTGAGCACTCATAGACGACCCTCATTGAGGGGAGCAGCTGAGCCTGCCTGGCGAGTAACCTCCAGCTATAGGCCCAACTACCACAAGTTCTCACAGAGAACTGGTAATCAAAGTGCCTAGCTCAGGAACTTCAACTTCAAGGAGGCCCTGTGGGCCTACTACTTGATAGCGGGTATTCCAGGGAGGCCTATAGAGGCCTACTACCTAACCGCAAGCCATGCTGGAAACCCAAGAATCCAGGCTCGGGACTCCGTCCTCAGGGAGGCCTTAGTGAGGCCTACTACCTGACAGCAATACCGCCTGCTGAGGTTACCCTTGTTTTCTCAAGGAGGCCTAATGGAGGCCTACTACTTGACAGTCAAGCTACGCAGGCTAGTCGGGCATCCTGTTTAAGGAACCCATCCTCAAGGGAGGCCTATTAAGGCCTACTACCTGATAACCAGCCTTTAGGGAGGCCTGGAGAGGCCTACTACCTGATTGCAATACGTGCTAAATGACTGGGTCCCAGGAACACCTTAGGGAGGCCTGATGGGGCCTACTACCTCGTTCGAGTGACCACCATCTGGGACTCGACAGTCAAGCTACGCAGGCTTTTCGAGCATCCTGATTAAGGAACTCGCCCTCAAGGGAGGCCTATTAAGGCCTACTACCTGATAAGCAGCCTTTAGGGAGGCCTTGAGAGGCCTGCTACCTGTTTGCAATGCGTGCTAACTGTTTCAGATGACTGGACCCCAGGAACACCTCAGGGAGGCCTGATGAGGCCTACTACCTTGTTCGAGTCAGGGAGGCCTATTAAGGCCTAGAATTAACAGCAGGCTTTCAGGGAGGCCTGATGAGGCCTACAACCTGCCTCTGAGAGCGACCACAATCTGGGAACTCACCCTCAGGAAAGCCTAGTAAGGTCTTAGAGTTAACAGCAGGCCTTTCAGGGAGGCCTGATGAGGACTACAACCTGCTTCTGGTAGTGATCACAACCTGAGAGCTCACCCTCAAGGAGGCCTAGTAAGGCCTTACACCTACCAGCGGGCCTTCGGGGAGGCCTGATGAGGCCTACAACCTGATAGCCTCCAGGCTAGCTGACCTGATGCGCACATCGGTACATACCTCCAGTGAGGCCTGTTTGAGGCCTTCCAACTGATAATGCGCCTTGTTCAAGAGGCCTACTGAGGCCTACAATTGACAGCCGACCTTCAGGAGAGTGTATTTACCCCTATTTAACCTGATAGCCAGCTAGGCTAGTAGTACCTTGATGCTTAAGCATTGTCACCTGCCTTACTAGAGGCCTGATAAGGCCTACCACTGTCACCGTTTAATCTTGAGAACGGTGCAATCCTTCCTGCTAACTGGGACAGCCATATTTGAAAAATGTGGGTTGTAGTAATATTAGACCCTACGGCTCGTTTTCATGGAGGCCTGCTGAGGCCTAACACATGATAGCTACCCATTACTATGGGGACCCGTTCCAGGGAGGCTTGTAGAAGCCTACAAGCTGTACGAGTTTCGCAAAAAAAAACGAGAAATAACTGCCAGACAAACAAACTGACTGCTATTAAAACCAACGACTCTCAATGAGAGGAGGCCTCCGATCTAAGTACAACAAAAAGGTGACGGTGCCTCAGCAACGCGCCTCCTTCATCCACATACCAACTGACGCCGCAGCGCTCAGTCGTAACAGAGACAAACTAATCCAACCTGCAGTGGCTTAGGGAACCGAAGACACATAGTAACCCTAGGCGGTAGACAAACACTACATTCTATCAGAAAAGTGTGCTACCGCCTAGTAATCCGCAAACATTTCAAAGAAAAGAGCGGCGGCCTAAACACTACTCTCAAAATGAGAGGAGGCCCATCTTCTGATAACCATAAGCGGTGGCCTATCTGGCGCCATCTTGACCAACCAGGGAAAGCCAACACACACTCACAAACATAGCCCAGATAATGGTGCTGTGTTAAAGCCTAACTAAGCAGGGGAATAGACAGTTCTCTCTGATGAAAACCCAACTCTATACAGGAACCTGGGGTCTGTAAGAAATACATATTTTTAGTATAACACACAAAAATGACCACTCTCACCTGCGGCATGCTGAGCGAAGACTCATTGTGCGGTTCTCACCACCATGTTCTACCACCCTTGAATGCCTGAAAGGGGCGTTCTCACTGAGCAAGTCCGGGCGGGCCATCAGAACATAGTTCTACTCACCATAGGCCTGCCTCAGGCCTGATGTAAGAAGCGCCTGGGTAAAAGTCATAAAAAGACATTAAAAAGGAAAAAGGAGAGGGCTATGATGTAATCGCCCTCAAGGGAAGTGATCCATCACCAACGCCTTCGTTGAGAACGTTTGTCCTGGATCACCTCCCTTAGATCCTTTTTCCCGCGGGAATCCCATCTCCTCTGTACCCTGCTCCTCCAAGGAGGGGGGGGGGGGGCACGAGAGGAGACGCTAGCACTCTGGTCCTGCCTACGGTCCTCAGACCGTGAAGGACCAGGTCCCGCCTGCCTGGGTGGGGGCGCGGATCTCAGCGGTATGCATGTTTTATTCTTAAATGCCGCTGAGCGCGCCTTCGCCTCCCTGAACTTTCCAACCACCGCCTCCACGGAGGTGCCGAAAAGTTCAGTAGGCGAAACCGGCGAATCGAAGAGAAAACCCTTTTCTCTCTCCCCGATATCAGCCAGGCCCAACCACAGATGCCTCTCCGTAACCACCATAGCCGCCATAGAGCGGCCGATAGCAGCAGCAGTCTGCTTGGTGGCCCGGAGAGACAGATCTGTGGTGCGGCGCAGCTCAGCAACCGCCTCAGGGGACAGCCCGGCCCCCTGGTCGAGATCCTCCAGTAGGTCCGCCTGGTACGCCTGAAACACCGCCATGGTGTGAAAAGCAGCACCAGCCTGACCCGCTGCCGTGTATGCCCCTGCCATTAAAGCACAACGTGATTTAGAAAGGCAGAGTTTGAGCTCTTCAGTGTTGATGCCCACGAAATGCGAGAAAAGTTCGCAAACTTTCCTCGCCAGTCGGTAGCCTCAACACATATCCATATTCCCCTATCCCCTCGACATCAGCGAAGTTAAAACGCTGATGTTGATGAACATTGGGTAGAATATGGATTCTTCCATGCCCTCTCGATCTCTGTAAGAAGATCAAGAAGGAATGGAAGGCTCATCTGAGCTGATGGTTTATGGCCAAGGAGAAATCGATCATGCAATTTATCACGAGCGATCTCTCCTCTAACGCGCCAACATGGCAGCAGCAGCCTGCCCGCAGCACGTTCCATAACATTCATCAGCTCAGCATACACGGTCAAGGTGGCTGAGAGGATTCATACCACTCTCACCAGCCATCCCTAAGAGCACTTGCTGTTTAGTCTCGTTAGCCGCCAGATCGTCGCGACGATCGGCGAGCTGCATCTGAGAACCCATGATGTATGCCAACGCTCAGCCTCAGCTTAAGCGGGACAGCATCATCCAGTCCCAGATGCCAAACTTTCTTCCCTCAGGAAAAAAGCCAGACTAGAGTGGAACGATCTCAGATTGAAAACCGCTCACACTCACACACAAACAACTTCAAATGAACTTGACTGTGCATGCTCTTGATCCCAGGCAGTAAATACACACTCGTGTGTATTAATAATTGAATTTGTTTTACCTTAACTCGTATAGCAGTTCAAACAGACAGTCCCTGAAGACGAGAAAGATGTGTATGTGTTGGCACGGCGCCCTTTTATACTTCCTGGTCGCACGTTGATGACGTCATGGGCTGACGTCGGTCAAAGACTTTGCCGTGATTCGATAGTAGCTTCAGACACCAGTCACGCCGAGGGCGTTCCCCCCATAGCGTCAGCTAGACGCAGCGAGAGTTCCCTTTCGAAAGGGAACCACAAAGTATCCTTTTCACTACACAAAATAAGTGTTTCATTTACAGTAACTGCCTGCCTCTCTCTCTCTCTCTCTGTGTGTGTGAGAGATTTTCAATTTGTATAAGGGAGAGAAACATCAGACTGATCAGAAATCAGAAGAAGGGAGACAAATATAGCATTTTACATTACAGTATGCCATGTGATACTGTAAACAGATTACCATGGTATAGACTGTCACATTATTGTAACTCACCCTTATAAAGCTCAACTACAGTAGATTCAGTCATATGGTACAGTGAGAAGTGAGAACATTTATTGGCAGCAAACTCTGTTATAGCACAGAACCTCATGGCTGTGTCATAACTTTATCACACCTTTTGATAACACACGGAATACTATCACAAACATTATGGATTCAATTACATAAGTTAGGTAATGTAAGTGTATTTTCTAATTAGGCATATATAGCCTGTGTTACTGTAGATAATTCAGCAAAAAGGGTGATTTGAAACATGTATCTTGCATTGTCTGCTGTTGGATGAACTGATTGTTTAAAGTACTAAACTGAAAGAAGATCACACTGTTGTGTTTCGGTGATTAAACCAAATGTTCTCATTACATATTATAATAATCTTGTGATTGAAACAATGATTATGTGGACTGAAAATATGTGCAACTGAATGAAAGCATGAGATCAGGTTGTGAAAGAATGACGAGCTGTGTTACAATTGTGATCAGTTTGGATTTTTGTACTAAGAGTTTTGAAAATGTACTCCTTACTTGTGAAAATATACCAAAGCGAATAAAAAAAACTGTAATAGAAACAATTGCCTTTATATATTGAAAACTTGGTTTATGTATATTAAACTGCATTTCTGTCAATAGATCCTCATAAATACTACACACTGCACCTTTAAATTATATGAGATTTTGTTTCATCTATGGTCAAAAGAAAAAATGTGTGATGTGAGTGATGGATGGATGGAGTGATTGATGGAGGGAGGAAGGGAGGGAGTGATAGAGTGATGGATGAAGTGATGGAATGATGGATGGAGGGATAGATAGATAGATAGATAGATAGATAGATAGATAGATAGATAGATAGATAGATAGATAGATAGATAGATAGATAGATAGATAGATAGAACTGAAATAATGTTTACGTTATTTCAAATAGTTATGCACTAAAATAAAATTAAAAAGTCAACAGGATTTTTTTGTATTTATTAATAGTTAAATGTATACATTTTTGCATTGCTTTTAAAAAAATATTTACTAATAATTAGGAGTATTCCTATGTGTTATGATACCATAACTAAATAAAGAAAAAAGTGTTTTGTATATAAGTATGTATATGAAAACGTTTCAATTAAATTACAAGAAATAAAATGTACACTGTAGCCTATGTAATATTTACCACCAGCACAGTCAGGTAGGCTACTTATTTTGTTTATATTTTATTTATTTAAATTGAGACATAACATAAGGACGATTTGGATGCTTAAGATTATGGAATAATCAAGTCATTTTTAAAGTAGAGGGCAGTTTATCTGCCAGTGAGTGTTGAATTTGGATTAAAACTAAATTCTATTATTTTAATAGTGCTTACACATTTATTTAAAACCTAATTTGCAGGAACTTTAACTTTGAAATTGTTAACTGTTGACACGCCTCCTGCTGCTTCATTCTCTTATACTTAATTCCTTCATCAATATCGCACTGGGAAAAGGTAAACGAATGATTTGCTTGGCGAGTTATCCATCATGTGTTCGTATATGGCGTGTACAACAGTTTGCTTTGCCCATTGCTAGACGCGATTGGCAAACGGTTTGCCAGAATATACCCTGACCAAGTACACTATTTTGCCAGATAAAGTACCGATTCACATGGTGTTGCCAAGCAAGGACGAAGACATGACATTCTTCTATAAGATTGTGTATGTATGTTGTGCTCTGACAAACATGAGCCCTAGCGTTGAAATAAAATAAATGTGCATTAAATACAGCCATAAGTGTCTGTTGCATCCATACCCACAATCTTCAAAATAAATATACTTAAATCAATATAATGTGCAAAAGCAAGAAGTGTCACACAATCGCAATAACCGTATAATGTGCAAAAGCAAGAAGTGTCACACAATCCGATATTTTTCAGTGTTTATTTGCAAGTAGTGCAACCCGAGAACACAGAACGGTGCAGAATGCTTCAAGGTAAAAGGTTAACGTTACATAGGCTTCATGGTCTGCAGCTCCTGAACCCATCCATTTGTGAACTGCAAATTTCATATGAATCCAAACCGTTAATAGTTCCAATTTTGTCCATATACCGGTCCCTGGCTTCCCTATTTAATGTATCCCGGTAAATTCCACATCCTTTTCGGGATTTTAACATAGTTTTTCTTTCTCCCAACTCTGCTTCTCCTCGTTCGATTTGCTGTATGTTTACATTCGCGAGGCCATCAACATGGCCGCCACGTCCCAGAATGCAACGCAGCGCCCGAGCCCTATTGAACATAATTACATTGTTCTTTTTATAACTGAAGTATTTATAAATTTAACACTTAATTTAACATGTTTAAGATGATAGGCTACATGAGTAAGTGTAACTGCGTGTATAAACTAAGATATCAAGCGAATCATCTGTATGCTATCATTGCTATGCTAGTATATATAAGCTAATTAATACATGGTCATTATAACGTAGTTCAAACAGCATTTATCAAAACATGATTTTGTAGGAATTGCCCACGTCTCTTGATGATGTTGATATTCAGTATGGAATATTGTTTTTGTTGCAGGATTGATTTACACAATTTAAATTTACACCAGCACAGTGTGACCTGTAACCATGACAACACTGATAATATGTTCTTGATGATGTCATCGTGTCCTGGATGATTTCAGCCAATCATACCTTAAGAATTTAGTACCAATTAAATGAATCACAGAGTGCGGTTATTTCGAGCTGTGTGCATTGTGGGAAACCATCATTGTACACCGTTGCGAGCACAATCACCAAAAGAACATTTAGGCGTAAAGCAACACTAAATTATGACTCGTATATTTCACCTTAGTTGATTCATCACTGGACTTTAAGACAACACGTTTTTGGAAATGTTAGAATATGCAAATTAATTAAATATGTACTAATTTGCATACATTTCCAGAAAGAAAATCTGAAAACTCTTTTAATTTTGATGATTTTAGAGTTAAAGCTGCACGATGTAACTTTTCCGTCCGCTAGAGGTCGTCTGTTCAAAACAAAGGCGTAGTTTGATGACGGCACGTTTGAGCGCAGAATCTCGGGTCATGTGATCTTCAGCTCAGAATCGGGACAGGACTCGGGCAGAAATCATGTTGATGATGTGATTATTAACGTTACTGTAGTGAAGCAGAAGCAGGACGAGTGTTGTGGAGCTGAGGAACCGCTGGAGCGATTGTTCATAAGATGAACGCAACACACGCCTCGCGAGCAGCGGGACTTTTATTATGCCACAGCAGTGAGAGGAAAGCGCTTCTGCAGAATAACACCAGAAACCGAATGTGGATATGATGTCATCGACAGGCCACGCCCTCACGTCCCGGTTCACTGGTTAAAAGAGCATCTCATGATTTACAAATACTTGGAACATTTGGGATATTGTAAGTACTCGACTGAACAAAATATATAACACTGGCCTAGTGGCTTCTGGATCTTTTACTGAAAAAATGTTACATAGTGCAGCTTTAAATATTTTTATAAAAGGGGTTTTGAATATATGCATAAATCAGAAAATGGTATAGAAGGTGGAAATAAAACTGTAAAGTTTGTAAGTGCTACTGAAGTGAAACTTTAAAGATGTGTTGAAAACTACAGATGCAGATACGGTGCAAGAAAACAAACACTTAATGTGTATTATGGATGTTTTCTTTCCATAATTCTGAAAGACGACAAGTTATGGAAGCAAAATAGCCAAACATCTCAAAATTGACCAGTGCTTTATCTTCAAAAAATAAGGAAAGCAAACATTTTAATAACTCGGAGGCATTGTTAGGCCAAATGCGTTAAACATATAGATATGAAAGATGTGGTTATGAATGAATGTGACTGTGAAATGAGCTTTGCAGTACCAAAGGAAAGAAACTGAAAATGATTGTTCTCTTGAGTTTTGATAATTGCGACCAGGCGTCACTGCAATTATGTGTTCGCCACTTAACGAATTAAAAACCTGCGTATAAGCACAATTATATCCCTTTATTTTTTACAGTCAAATAAGCATAGAAATCCTTATGTCAGCCGAGAATAATGTGCGATCTGTTTGTTCGGCAGGAGAAATCCAGTCGTTTCGTATGACATCAGAACCGGAAGACATTCACCGCTGGTTCCTTCCAGAGTTTCCTATGGGGTTTTATAATGGAGGATCTCAGTTTATGAGTAAAATAAGGTCTGTGGTAAATATAACTTGACGATACTTTGATGTTTTGTTCTAAAATCACACGCCAAACATTCTTATCTAGTTACTAATTAGGAACCTACATTTTCAAAATCAAACACAACCACATCTAAATTCATGTTTTCGATCACTTTGTAGAACAAAGTTCTATTTAGAGCCAAGTTATGTTTACCCCTAAAGGGACATGCTGATGAAAAACACACTATATTGCCAGAAGCTTTGTGACGCCTGCCTTCACATGCACATGAGCTTTAACGCCATCCCATTCTTAATCTGTAGGGTTTAATATGGAGTCGCCCACCCTTCACAGCTCTAACAGCTTCAGCTCTTCTGGGAAGGCTTTCCTCAAGGTTTAGGAGTGTGTTTATGCAGATTCTTCTAGAAGTGCATTAGTGATGTTGGACGAGAAGGCCTGGCTCTCAGTCTCCGCTCTAATTCATCCCAAAGCTGTTCTATCGGGTTGAGGTCAGGACTCAAGTTCCTCCACACCAAACTCGCTCATCCATGTCTTTATGGAGACGCTTTGTGCACTGGTGCATGCTGGGACAGGAAGGGGCCGTCCACAAACTGTTCCCACAAAGTTGGGAGCATGAAATTGTCCAAAATGTCTTGGTAAAGCATTAAGAGTTCCTTTCACTGGAACTAATGGCACTTTTCCATTACCAGTACCAGCTCAACTCGACTTGGCTCGCTTTTCACTCCATTTTCCATTGCAGATAGTACCACCACAATAGTACCTGGTCGTCGCAGGAAACTTTTTCGCTCCTCGTTACCCCATCAAGCTCTCGCTGGATCCTCTCTTCGGCAACCAAACAAAGGAAACCTCCGAGTTTGACCTCCGAGTTGCCATAATAGTAATGGGTATATCACGCAATCTCTGGCCAAACTATTTAAAAATGGAGGGGTTATTCCATAGACCGTAAAAAAATATTCAGGATACTCCGTCTGTTGCGTGCAATGATGATGCAGGGAACAGTGACGATTCTCTCTGACCAATCAGCAGTCACGTCACATTTTAGTATCGCCTCAGCTCGCTCAGGACCTCGCCGGAGGTGATACGAAAAAAAGTACCTGGAACAGGTACAACTTTTACACAGTGGAAAACCAAACAAAGGCGAGTCGAATCAAGTCGAGCTGGTACTGTGTAGTGGAAAAGCGACATAAGGAGCCAAGCCCAACCCCTGAAAAACAACTCAACCCCATAATCCCCCCTCCACCAAACTTTACACTTGGCACAATGCAGTCAGGCAAGTCCTGTTCTCCTGGCATCCGCCAAACCCAGACTCGTCCATGGGATTGTCAGACAGAGAAGCGTGATTGGTCACTCAGAGAACACGTCTCCACTGCTCTAGAGTCCAGTGGCGGCGCGCTTTACCCCACTGCATCCCACGCTTGGTGATGTAAGGCTTGGATGAGCTGCTCGGCCATGGAAACCCATGAAGCTCTACACACTGTTCTTGAGCTCATCTGAAGGACACAGAAGTTTGGAGCTCTTGACTCTGCAGAAAGTTGGCGACTTCTGTGACCCTCAGCATGCGCTGACCCCGCATCAACAAGATCCACACACACAGAAAGTGTGTGTGTGTGGATCGCTCACATGCATTTGTGGATTGGTGTGGATTTCACAAAGTTTTGTGAAAATGGTGGTTGGCAACTTCACAAAAAAAAAAAAAACACTTGCAGGGAAAGTGTTAAAATGTAAATCAAATATGCTAATGAACCATTTCGCTGAAAGTTTCACTTGGTACTTCAAAACGAATAATTGTTTAGTGATTTCAAAACTATTTGCAATACACATTTTAAAGCAATAAAAACAGAATAACAATTACAGCTTATGCAAATGATTGACTGCCAGACATAATACATATCTAATAGACCTTTCTCACAAAAATAGCGGAACATATTGTAAATATAGGTTTACAATATAATAAAAAATAATGTTGATTAACATCGTTATGTTTTAAAACAAAATAAATGCACAACATGTATAGAGGCATTTTGCAGAAGTGAATTTTATATATATTAAATAAAATATCATACATTTTGAAAATAAAAAATACATACACGACTCACGAGGAAACATCCATTTAAGCGTGCGTGTTTATTTTAGTTCCGTCAGTGAAACAATAGTACAGCCTGAGGAACATTGAAATACATTTCAGTTAATAATGCTAATATATATAAGTTAAAAAAAATATTTGTTTTATATTTCCCCACAGAGGTGCGTCATAAGCCGCTTAGCGTTTAAAGGGTCGTCGGACACGAGCAGGGAAGTTTGGTCCTTCATCCCGCCGGATAGCCTGAATCCATTTCCGTCAAACTCCACCATCAACAGAGAAGGAATGAAACTACAAATATGGCTGCTTTTGGGAAAAAGAAGAACAGCCTGGTTAGCCACAATCACACTTGCTCGTCGTTTGCTTGCGCCATTTGTTTACCTGTAGCCCTGCCCGGGGAGGAAGATGATCACCACGACGATTGCGTATTTCCGGTCGCAAATACGGAAGTTGGAGAAAGGTCTATAGAGACAGAGCGACACGCATCATAATCTGAAGGCCACGCCCACCGGGGGGGAAAACAATCCAACGCTCTCCATTGACTTTGCATTGCGTGAAGCGGCTCCTTGTCATTTCGGACTTATAACAAAAAACAGAACAATGTCTAAAAGCGGATATGTGACAAAGTGTACAGCAAACAAGCTAAACAAAACCCACAACCAAAAACCCAGACGTTTTTATAAGCTATTGACCCAAAAAACGAGCGTTTAAGGACAAAAAAGTGGACACAGGCCATTGAGACACGTTATATTACACTGAGAAGTGCACACACTAGAGGAGAACGTCATCAGAGACAGGAAATATCATATATAAAACTGACATTTGGAGATTTGACTTAACAGTAGCCGTGTTTCCATTACCCTTCAAATTGCGAATTGAAAATACGCCCAATGGAAACGCGTCAATTTCGCGAAAACTCCCATATATCGCAAAAAAGTTTTTACGCTCGCTTGAGGTGGTTTTTCAGGCAATTCGAAAAAGGAAATTTTCGCAAAACTGCAATGGAAACAATTTTTTCGCATTTACAGGTCAGCTGGTTCGGTCACGCATTGCTCTCACATAAAGCTTACATATAATTTTTTTCCACTCAAGTATGTCTAATAACGATATCTTATGTCGTTAAAACGACATTTTCTCCTAATAAGGAAAGTGGCGTAACTATAATGACGGACCCCGGTGCAACCACAAATATCATAACTATCTATAGGCCTACTGTAATTAAGACATATATTCAAGAAATGTATTAAAACAGAAAGACGCTGTAGTTTCAGCCTTGCTCAAAGACTGAGGAAACAGGCCAGTTACGCACGTCAATCATTCCCGACGATCTTGGTTTGCTTCTTATTTATTAAATATACAGCCAAATAGTTGATTAAACATTGATAAAATTAAAAAACAATTTATACAAAACGAAATTGATTTTAAAGAACTTTCTAGAAAACACAATTCACAAAATGTCTCCAGACATGCGCATCTGATTATGTGCTTTACTCATGCTGCTCACTTTTCATAATCAACATATGAAATTAAAAGATTATAATATTTAGACATAGCCTAACTATATGAAACTAGATGGGCTACGTTTTCTTTAACACTCTGTCCAACAAAGTCGTCGGTGCCTTTTGATGGATTTTTTCCTTATTCCAGCGGAAACAACTCACAATACTCCGTCATTTTTAGCCATACTGATAAGTGCAAGACATAATTATCAACAGTAAACTGTCTACTTTTATTTGTGTACACTCAATATCAGCAAAGGCCGTGGACTCAGGGAACAGATTATTTTGCACTCCACTCCAAACGCTGTCTTCATTTCAAAAATATATTTTGTTTATTAAACGCAAAGTTTTTCATTTCAAAAGCATTTCTAAATTCAGTTTATATTTCCAACAAACGAAATTCCAAGCAAAAATAACGAAGTGGTAAAAAAAACCTTTGAGTTATCACCAAGAAGATTCAAACTTTTCGCTCGTCTCTGTATGTGGCAATGCGTCACAATAACCTGCGTATGTAAAAGTCGATCATTCTTTACAGATGATGGTATGTTTGGACAGAAGACGAGTTCTTTATCAAACTCATTAAAAAAAATAGAATATAAAATGCCACAATTTATCATAACACCTCATATATATATGTATAAGGTGCTTTCCTTGCCATTAAAAATAATGATGCGCGGTGGCTGGGATATTCATAAACCTAACAACATACGTAGCATAATTTTTGTAATGATTTATCACGAGAGGAAAAAATATGTTTTAGTCGCACAACATCATTTAATGGAAACGCTGTCATTTCGCAATATTTTTTTAGCGACTTTTAGAAAATATCGCTAAAGTTTTGCGCAAATCTGTAATGGAAACGCGGCTAGTGACAACATATTTACTGCACACACAGACAAACTGAGACACACTGAGTGTCAGGATCCCAAAATGTCCCCATTCTTCAGCTGAAGCGTCACGTTTTACTGCCTTTATCCACTTTTGTCTCCTTAAACTCTCGTTTTTTTGGGGTCGACAGCTTATAAAAACTTATTTCTGTGTATTTTAGCTTGTTTGCTGTACACTTTGTCACATATCAGCTTTTAGACATTGTTCTGTTTTTTTGTTATAAGTCCGAAATGACAAGGATGCAGCTTCACGCAATGCAAAGTCAATGGAGAGCGTTGGATTGTTTCCCCCCCGGTGTGGGCGTGGCCTAAATAAGCTCTGTCTCTATGCTATTGGTCAATGTTGGGCTGGTTTGGATCAGACTATTCAATCACTCATAGAGTCAATGACGTGTTTCCCTCTTATATATACATATATTCATACACTATAAAAAATGCTGGGTAAAAAACAACCCAAGTTTGGTTGAAAATGGACTAACCCAGCAATTGGGTCATTTTAACCCAACGGTTGGGTTAAATGTTTGCTTAAAACAACCCAATTGCTGGGTTAGACCATTTTCACATATCCGCTTTTAGACATTGTTCTGTTTTTTTGTTATAAGTCCGAAATGACAAGGAGCCGCTTCACGCAATGCAAAGTCAATGGAGAGCGTTGGATTGTTTCCCCCCCCCGGTGTGGGCGTGGCCTAAATACACTCTGTCTCTATGCTTGCATTGTGCAGATAAAAATCCACCCTGTTGTAGTTCCTGATGCTGTGCAGTTAGAGGGGGAGGAGATGTCAGACACACCTTATAAAGCTCAGCGTCCCTGCAAAGCAAGAGTCCGGCTCGGAGATGGAGGTTCAAGACTGGGTTGAATCCTCCATACGGGCGTTCTTCTGCTTGACCGGCATCACGGGCAACTTCTGGCTGGGTTTGCGCTCTCTTCCCAAATCCAGATCTCAGCTGCGGACCGGGGACATTCTCTTCCTCAACTTGGCCATTTCCAACCTGATCACGAACTGTATGGTGGACCTGCCGGACACTCTGACCCAGTTCGTGAACAGCTGGTTCATGGGGAAAAACTACTGTGGCGTGCTGCAGTTTTCCTCGGAGATCTCGGAGACCTGCAGCATCTTCTCCACCATGTTCATCAGCCTGTACTGGCACCAGAAGCTGGTGGGATCCCTCCGGCGTGGAGGAGCCCCGGTGCAGATGGACAACCTGCGGCTGGTTGGCGTTCTGCTGGCGGGAAGCTGGGCCGTGGCGCTGATGTTCAGCGTCCCACACTTCTTCATCACGGAACATAATGGGAACGAGAGCTTGGAAATTTGTGAGGAGCGCTTTCCGACATTTGCGGAGAAAAGGACGTTTGACGGGCTGTATCTCATTCTGGCTAACGCCGCTCCAATTGTTGGGATCACTTATGCCAGTGTGCAGATCGTCTTGGTGCTGCTCCAGAGCCAGAAACGGGTCACGGGTCACTCCAAAGCAGCCGCTAAGACTAATAACAGCACGCAGGTGCGACCCAACCCGTCCTCCGGGAACCAGGTGCGGGCGGCCAAAAGTGTGGTGCTGGTGGCCACCATCTTCATCATCTGCTGGACCTCGCACCTCGTGCTCCGCATCTACAGCAGCTTCAGGAACTCCATCCTGGCCGTGAAGTTGACCAATTTTATGGGGGCGACGTACACCTGCTTCGTCCCGTATGTTTACCTGCACGGGGTGAAGAAACTCAACTGCTCGTGCTGCTGAGGACTGGAAGAAAAGGGCAAAACATTAAACAGATACAGACCTTTCAGACCCCCAAACATGAGCATCCTCGTCTGAGGGAAATCTACAAGACATCTGTCCTTTATAAACACACTAAAATGTTAAAATTATCTCATTTCTATTAAGTTACTTTATTATATATATTTTCTACTCACTGTTAAATGTATCATTTATTTGTTTATTACTATCTAATTTGAGTGTGTGAGATAAATTAGATTAAATGTTAAAATGTAAAATTTAAATATGATTAAATATTTTTATTAATCTTTTAAATTAATAACTTGTAAAATGTATTCATTTATTTTAATCTAATTTATTGATGTACTTACTTTTATTATTTATTATATATATATATATATATAATCACATTTATTTAACTTTTTTATCTCCTGGTAATCAATTCTAATTTAAATCATTTTATTTCTAGTTCTTACTTTTTTAATAGCTTGTATTTTCTCTCACTTTATGTCAAGCAATTACCATATATGAAATTTGGTATATAAATAAACTTGCCTTGCAATGAAGCTAAACATATAAATAAATACATCATGTTGATTTTATATATATATATGTATAAATGGTATTTCTCAAACTTTTGCATGTTTAAGCTAATTTATTTATTTATTTTTATTGTTTTTATTTTAATTTTATTTTTTTTTCCACTCAAGGATTTTTCACAAATATTTATTATAATCTCATTTAATTATAGATTTTTTTTACGTTTATCATATGTTAATTTAAATATCAATCATATTTGTTTAATGTAATTTATTTAAAAAAATTAATAATGTTTTCACTAGACTTTTTTAGAAATGAGAAATGAATTAAATTTATAAAAAAATTACGCAAATGTATTTATTTACTTATTTTAATTTTATTATTTATTTTAATATGTTTTATCATATGTTAATTTAATATGGACTGACTTATGTTTTAATCTTATTCATTTATTTTAATCTAATTTATTGATGTAATTTTATTATATATATATAGAGATAGAAGTATTTCTCAAACTTTTGTTTGATGTTTAAGCTAATTTATTTATTATTATTTTTATTAATTATATTTTTTTTAGTTTTACTCAAGGATTTTACAGATATTTATTTTTATCTCATTTAATGAATAATTTTTTTACGTTTATAATGTTAATTTAACATTCAATCATATTTGTTTAATGCAATTTATTAAACTTTTAATAAAAAAAATTCACTAGACTTAAGCAAATTTTGAAATAAAAAATTAAGCAAAATGTATTTATTTACTTATTTTAATTGTATTATTTATTTTAATATGTTTTATCATATGTTAATTTAATATTGACTGACTTGTTTGTTTTATTTTTTCATTTTTCATGTTTTTTCTATAGACTTTTCCTTGGATGCCCAGTTTGTAAAAAACCCTGTTATAAGCGGTCTGAAATGTGCCCTTGGTAAAAACTTTCATAACACAGATAAAAGTGTAAAGTTTGGTGTATGTAAAGCTGCTGAAGTGGAGAAAAAAAACCTCTCAATCAACAGATGCAAATAAATAAAAGTGCAATAAAATTGTGTATTTTGGATTCATGAATAAACTGCCTTCAAAACTGACCAGTGCATTGGAAAAAAAAGTCTTTGCATGAAGCGCAAACATGTAATTAATGTAAATACATCTGTTATTTCACGTTTGTTTTGTATGAAATGCGTGTGTGAATTGTAGCAAAAGATGCTGTATCATTTTTCCACCACCAAAGCAAAAGCTGAGGTTTGTCCCTCCTGAGCTTCACTAATTGCTGCCGGTAATCACTGTAATTATGTTCGTTATGCCACTTAACACATTATAAACCTGCATATGACTGCAATACTCGTCATGTTATGTTTGCCATGATATCAGCATAATCTGCTAACAAAGACAAAAGACGATAATAAAAGACATCAAATTATAGTAAATATATTTACAGTATACATACAGTATATATAGTGTATAAAGTTTCTAATATACTATATTAAATTCTGTGTGTGTATATATATATATATATATATATATATTAGGCAGCAAGTGAACATTTTGTCCTCAGAGTTGATGTGTCAGAAGCAGGAAAAATGGGCAAGCGTAAGGATTTGAGCGAGTTTGACAAGGGCCAGATTGTGACGGCTAGAGGACTGGGTCAGAGCATCTCCAAAACTGCAGCTCTTGTGAAGATCAAAAGTGCTCAGAGGAAGGACCAGTGGAGAACCGGCCACAGGGTCATGAAGGACCAGTGGAGAACCGGCCACAGGGTCATGGAGAACCAGTGGAGAACCGGCCACAGGGTCATGGAGAACCAGTGGAGAACCGGCCACAGGGTCATGGAGAACCAGTGGAGAACCGGCCACAGAGTCATGAAGGACCAGTGGAGAACCGGCCACAGGGTCATGAAGGACCAGTGGAGAACCGGCCACAGGGTCATGGAGAACCAGTGGAGAACCGGCCACAGGGTCATGGAAGACCAGTGGAGAACCGGCCACAGGGTCATGGAGGACCAGTGGAGAACCGGCCACAGGATCATGGAGGACCAGTGGAGAACCGGCCACAGGGTCATGGAGGACCAGTGGAGAACCGGCCACAGGATCATGGAGGACCAGTGGAGAACCGGCCACAGGGTCATGGAGGACCAGTGGAGAACCGGCCACAGGGTCATGGAGGACCAGTGGAGAACCGGCCACAGGGTCATGAAGGACCAGTGGAGAACCGCCCACAGGGTCATGGAGGACCAGTGGAGAACCGGCCACAGGATCATGGAGGACCAGTGGAGAACCGGCCACAGGATCATGGAGGACCAGTGGAGAACCGGCCACAGGGTCATGAAGGACCAGTGGAGAACCGCCCACAGGGTCATGGAGAACCAGTGGAGAACCGGCCACAGGGTCATGGAGGACCAGTGGAGAACCGGCCACAGGGTCATGAAGGACCAGTGGAGAACCGGCCACAGGGTCATGAAGGACCAGTGGAGAACCGGCCACAGGGTCATGGAGGACCAGTGGAGAACCGGCCACAGGGTCATGGAGGACCAGTGGAGAACCGGCCACAGGGTCATGGAGGACCAGTGGAGAACCGGCCACAGGGTCATGGAGGACCAGTGGAGAACCGGCCACAGGATCATGGAGGACCAGTGGAGAACCGGCCACAGGATCATGGAGGACCAGTGGAGAACCGGCCACAGGATCATGGAGGACCAGTGGAGAACCGGCCACAGGATCATGGAGGACCAGTGGAGAACCGGCCACAGGATCATGGAGGACCAGTGGAGAACCAGCCACAGGGTCATGGAGGACCAGTGGAGAACCGGCCACAGGGTCATGAAGGACCAGTGGAGAACCGGCCACAGGGTCATGGAGGACCAGTGGAGAACCGGCCACAGGGTCATGAAGGACCAGTGGAGAACCGGCCACAGGGTCATGGAGGACCAGTGGAGAAACGGCCACAGGGTCATGAAGGACCAGTGGAGAACCGGCCACAGGGTCATGAAGGACCAGTGGAGAACCGGCCACAGGGTCATGGAGGACCAGTGGAGAACCGGCCACAGGGTCATGGGCGGCCGAGGCTCATTGATGCCCGTGTGGGTCGATCAAACAGACGAGCTACTGGAGCTCAAACTGCTCCAGAAGTTAATGCTGGTTCTGATAGAAAGGTGTCAGAATACACAGAGCAGCTCAGTTTGTGGAGTATGGGGCGGCACAGCCGCTGACCAGTGCCCATGTTGACCCCTGACCCCGCCCAAAGCACCAACAGTGGCCCGTGAGCATCAGAACTGGACCACGGAGCAATGGAAGAAGGAGGCCTGGTCTGATGATCACGTGTTCTTCTACATCAGTGGATGGCCAGGTGTGTGTGTGTGGCTTACCTGGAGAACACATGGCACCAGGTGCATTATGGGAAGAAGGCGTGGCGGAGGCAGTGATGCTTTGGGCAATGTTCTACAGGGAAACCTTGGGTCCTCCATCATGTGGATGTGACTCTGACACGCTCCACCTACCTAAGCATTGTTGAGCCCATGTCCAGCCTTTCATGGAGACGGTTTTCCCTGTGGCTGTGGCTCTTTCAGCAGATAATGCGCCGCCACAAAGCACAAATGCTTCAGGAATGGTTTGAGGAGCACAACGACAAGTTTGAGGTGTTGATCTCAATCCAATCGAGCATCTGTGGGATGAGCTGAACAAACAAGTCCGATCCATGGCGGCGCCACCTCTCAACTTACAGGATTTAAAGGATCTGCTGCTAACATCTTGGTGCCAGATACCACAGCACACCTTCAGGGGTCTAGTGGAGTTTATGTGGGCACAATATTAGGAATAATGTTATGCCTGATCGGTGTATAATTGTAAATAATTTGTACGTTAAAATGATAAATTACACAATTGTAATTTAAAACAAAACCTTTTATTATATTCAAATCATTTGCAATACACATTACACAAAACTAAAGGCTGGTTGGAAACAATTCAGACTTTCATAAAAATGAGTCCTTCTCATAAAACAGTGGCCCTGCTCACACAAACCGCTCCGCTTTCCTTTCAGTGAAGAAACCCTAAAACAGCCCTGATGGGAACGTGCCTCAGATACTGCTCTATCCTCAGCGTTTGCACACATTAAAAAAATGTTACAGAACTCCCAGGAAGTGTTGTAGCAGTAGAAAATATGACGGGGCAGTTTATGAAGAAATACTGTACAGATACCAATGATTAACTAAAGCCAGATTTATAGATTCACCCTCATATGTGTAATTCTGAGCACTGAGGATCACAAAAACTAACGCAAACCAAAGAACACACACCTGAAGGGTTTATTTTGGCCGTCTATGAGCATGTCCATGGCTGGATGAGTGACATTATTATTTCTGGCACAGTAAATATAAAGCCTGAGGAGCTGCTGTAGTATCAGGACTGTAAACACTGGTGTTAGGTCAGTAACCTTCACTCAATGGAGCTTCTCCAGTTTGGCCTGAAGGGATTTGAAGTTGCGTATGATGTCCTGCAGGGCGGCGTTCGGACTCAAGGACTGCAGCTCCACCAGATAACCACAGATGTTATCCAGACACGCGTTAGTGAACCTCCGTCTGCAGAGAGAGAGAGCGAGAGAGAGCGAGAGAGAGCGAGAGAGAGCGAGAGAGAGAGCGAGAGAGAGCGAGAGAGAGAGCGAGAGAGAGAGCGAGAGAGAGCGAGAGAGAGAGAGAGCGAGAGAGAGAGAGCGAGAGAGAGAGAGAGAGAGAGAGAGAAGGGTATGAAGTAGGGTTGCAACAAACGATTATTTTAATAATCGATTAATCTGTCGATTATTCAGAACGATTAATCGACTAATCATCTATTATTGTCATTGCCATCAACGACTAATCAGTAAGTTTTGAACTATTATTCAGCTTTTTCAATTACATATTCTAACTATAATATCTAAAAAAGAAAGTCACTTCAGCTTTTGAAATGGTTGTTTTAATTAACTTTGAGCCAAGTTCTCAGAACTCAAATCACACACAAATGGTCTAAAGCAATGTTTAAATATTCAGTTCTCTTTCAATTGAAAAAATAAAAATAATAATAAACAAAAATTAGCTTCATTACAGACAAAAAAAAATAGACGTTTGAATGTAAACATCTCTTGGCAGCAGTATTAAGAGCTTCATAATAGGCCACTGCTTTTCTTAGAACTAAAACAGAAAAAGACATTTACTTCAGGACACAAAAATATGAATCTGCAAATGACATTGCAGACAAAATGACATAATATTAATCTCTTACATGACAATTGAGCTGACAGATTCTCATTCACCTTTTAATTAACAGTATGAAAAAGTAACTGACATGATATTCTTCCTAACATCGCCTTTTGTGAGTCTTCATGCATATGGAACAAAATACAGGAAAGTGATGAGACTATAATACTTAATAGTGTTATAATAATAAAAACAGTCCTGACTCCAAGATCAAACTTTATTCTAAGCTAAATAAATCATCACATTACTGTAATTATATTATTATTGTTAATATTACAATTATTAGTAGTATTGCATTCTCTAATAAAGTGATTTACCGCTAGTTAGTTAGTTGTTTCCTCTTTAAGTGCTCCATCATGCACGTTGTGCTCCCGTGAAAAGTTTGGCCTTCACGTCTCAGTCAGCTCCTGGTTCAGTGGTCAGGACACAAGGGCTGATCCCTGATCAGTGCCCTGACTACTGACCTAGGGAGATGATTGAGACGCAGCCTTAGTTTGAAGTTTTGTGAAACTTTCCCACATCTTGCTAGTTCAGATTTGTTTGCACTCCGTCATTCGCGCTGTTTTCTTCTACCGCAACATTTGTAATGCTGCGTTCACACCAAACACGAATTGAGCGTCTGGCGCGAGTGATTTCAATGTTAAGTCAATGGAAAGGCGCGTTGACGCACGTCTGGAGGTCCCGCGGCGCGGAAGGAGCGTTTCGCGCGGCACGAATGACGCGAATTGAGCGTCTTGTGCGTTACACGCGCGTGGTGCTTTTTGTGCATTCACGCATTTGAAGCGAATTCGCGTCTGACGCCAGAGTTGAAAAATTTGAACTTTGCCGTCAATTCGCGCCGCGTTAACCAATCAGGAGCCTGCTCGCTGCGGTCACGTGGTAAAGTGACGTCATGAGAAACCCTGCATAAATTAAAAATAGTACTATTGTGTCACAAAATGTAGTTTTAAGACTTTTTCAGGTGAGAATGTAGTAGTTTAAAGCTCAAACCTGTGGTTTATTTATAAAGAGAGTGCCTATTTAAAAAATTATCTTGCGTTTTTGGAGTTGTGAGATCCAGGCGATCAGCAGGTGCTCAGCGCTCATTAACCCCGGCGAGAGCAGCCTTTCCTCGGCCAGTCCTTCTGCCGTCTGCCGCTGCTCTGATGGCCTGTAGTGGTTCGTCTTGTGTGGATCTAACGGCCGATCTTTGGTGTCATGAATCTATAATTTGTTGTCTGCCAAATCGTTTTGACTGAGGGCAAAGAGAAGTTTCATAACTTTATATTTTAAGGATATTTAAATATAGATGCAGTGAAGATAATGTAGGAGTTGCCTGGACCACATTTGTGTGACTATTAATGCTTAATATATATTTTTAATGAAAATGAAAAGAGGCAGAGTGGTGTTTTATGACATATTTCTCCTGGAGTGCCTTGAACGCACGTCAATTTCACTTCCAGCGCTCGATTTCTAAGCGCGTCCAATTCGCGCGGACGCGCGAATGCATTAAAGATGTTTGTGCGTGAAACTTGACGCGGTAGACACGATTTTGACGCTCTATTCGCGCTTGCTGTAAACACAGCATAAGGGCTGCATTACACTCTAGCTCTACAGCGCCATAGCGGTCAAATCGCCATATTGCAGGCGCTTTCATTAGGTCACAATGTCGACTAATCGTTTCAGCCCTAGTATGAAGTGTATGACAGATGTGGCGCACATGATGTGTACCTGTCATAGGTGGGCACGTGACTGGGGTCGTCCACATATCCCGTCAGGAGCACATGGATGCACTGCACCAGGTGAAGGGGCTTCTTCAGGCGCTGCCAGCACGGGTCCTACAAACACACACCATTCAGGATATATGTTTAGAATGACTGTGAATGAATTTGAATAAAAACTAAATAAATATACTATATAACTATTATATATACACTATAAATAAATAAAACTACCTTTAAGCAGTTCTTAAAGAGGATTATGAATAAATATATAACTACCGTTAAGCAATCCTTATATAGGATTATTGATCAATAAATAAAATAAATAATACATATTGAAATAAATAAGTATACATTAACCCTCTGGGGTTCTTCATTTATGAGAGACACTCAGGACCTTCGGGTCAAAAATGATCTGGAGGGCGGGATTAAGATAAAAAAAAGATTTGAGTAAAATCAATGAAATATATTTTTGTTCAATAATATTTTTTCTTTTCTTTTTTGGTGTTGAGATAATTTTATGATTAATAATTAATATTTATGCAATAATTATGACCTATTTTTTCCCATTGAATATAATAAATGTATATTTATATATAATTTTTTTATTAAAGCTGTATTTCATTTTAGAGTCAAGCCTAGGCCTCATGAAAGCAATTTTTTAAATGAGATCGGTGCCATCCGGTGGACACATTGAGCATTTTAATCACGCAATAGCACATTTTTACCACTATAGTGGATCTTGCGTTTTATAAAAAATTTTACAAAATTGTAGCTTCATCAGAATGGTCCGAAACTTGGTGACTTTATTGGTACTTGGTATATGAACACCCCAAAAAATTGGGGACAGGATTTGAAAAGTCTAAGTGGTCGTAAAAAAAAAAGAAGTCACATTCAGGACCTTTGGGTCAAAAAGTTAACCACTCCCCTCCAACCGCCAGTCTCTATGAGCGAGGGATTTCCGTTTCACTTGGAAATGCGTCACAACACTGAAGTGAAGTCACGCTTCACGGGGACTTCAAACAATCCTTGAGAGGATTATTACACAAAATGCACAAACTGGAATGATCTCATGGTTTGAGATGCCCGTCTAATAAAAGCTCCAAATCTGAACGTGGCGGTAGTTCATCACTCAGTTCTCGTACCCGCGTCTTGACGAGCTGGTCATAGACCTCCAGCAGCCGCGGAAGCTGAACTCCAATTTCCTGCATGGTGAAGGTGACAAAGCCCACGTCCCAGTTTAACCGGCACACTTCCTGTTCCAGAAACTTCACCAGGAAATCTGAAGATCACATAAAACAGCATAAAGATAAAGGGTTAGTTCACCCAAAAATGAAAATTCTGTCATTAATTACTCACCCTCATGTCGTTGGACACCCGTCAGACCTCCGTTCATCTTCAGACACAAATGAAGATATTTTAGTGTAAAGCTGATGCTGAGAAAGGCTTCAGATAGGCCTCCATTGGCATTCAGTACACTTATACTCCCAAGACCCATAAAAGGCACTAAAAACGTCGTTACAAAGTCCATCTCACCACAGCGGCTCTACAATAATCTTACGATGCGACGACAATAGTTTTTGTGCGCCAAAAAAAATCTAAATAACACCTTTATCCAATTTGTTCTCGTCTTCCATGTGTGCCTCCACGATGCATGCGCGAGAATATGACGTAGCGTCGGCGTTCGGGAATCCATGAAATGCTCACTTTAGCCCCATTTTGAGAACTACGGCGAGACCTAAAGCACGATCAGTGTAGAATTCAACAGCTGAGATACGCGCGTCTTCCTCTGCTTGTAAACAAATCTCTTCTGGGTCATGTGTCCGAACGCCGGATCTGCTCATATTCTCGCGCATGCGTCGTGGAGACACACACGGAAGACAAGAACAAGCTGGATAAAGGTGTTATTTAGATTTTTTTTGCGCACAAAAACTATTGTCGTCGCATCGTAAAATTATTGTAGAGTCACTGTGGTGAGATGGACTTTGTAACGACGTTTTTAGTGCCTTTTATGGGTCTTGTGAGTGTAAATGTACTGAATGCCAATGGAGGCCTATCTGAAGCCTTTCTCAGCATCAGCTTTACACTAAAATATCTTCATTTGTGTCTGAAGATGAACGGAGGTCTAACGGGTGTCCAACCACATGAGGGTGAATAATTAATGACAAAATTTTCATTTTTGGGTGAACTAACCCTTTAAAGATGAATCACTTGAGCTTCAGTGTAAAACTGATCTGGGAAGGCAAACGGTACCTTCTATATGTAAAGCACTTTGAGTGCCTAGAAAAGCGCTATATAAATGTAACAAATTATTATTATTAATTATTACCTAAAGGAAAGTATCGCGGTGTCCCAGCGTACAACTTCCCCAGCGACACGAGCTTCAGGCTCATCGCTCTCATCCGGTCCGCCGGGCTCATGGCCACACTGTCGCTCAGCTCTGAAACACACAACACGTCATCAGACACACTGATCCACGACACAGGAAGATGCCCGAACCGGAGAGGCTTTACCCTTCTCGATGATCTCCTGCCACAGCGAGTGCACCAGGATGGGATCCGAATGTCCCGCGCAGTGAATTATAGCCAGCTTACACTCCGACAACCGGAAGTGATCCGCAAACTCGCCATACAGCTAGAGGAGAAATGATGATACCGATTAGGAAGCGCACATTCATAACCAAACATGCTCAACTGAAGCATCTTCACTTACCTTAGTGATGTCCATGAGCTCAGAGTCCAGCTGAGTAATGGCTCCCTGCACAGAGGGATGCTGGGAATACTGTCTGCGGAGCGTTTCCTGGATCTGCACCTGAATCCGCACCACCTGGAGGATCACAACAGCATTACGGCTCTCTTCCACTTATAAATAATCTTCCTCACTGTAGAATGATGGACTTGAAATTGTTTGAAAATGGCCGTATAACCTAGCCTGACGTCGTCATACTCAATTCTAGTCAGAATATGAGTCTGATCTGCTCCGTTGGGCTGTGATTATGGGGCGTGTTTCAAAAGAACCAGGAAAGACCTCAATTGGATAGACCTACAACCAATCAGAGCAACGGAGCGACGCATAACGTTAGTTGTCAAATGCCAACAGAACTCAACTGCACTGTGTTGCCAAGTCCGCGGGTTGAAGCGACCCCAATTATGTGATATAAAGACCCAGGAATGCGAATTTTAGCTGCAGCCCTGCCAAAATAACACATATTACCCCCCAAATGCCTTTTTTCCCCCGGAAACCCCCCTGGAAAGCTATTGGGCTTGTTTTTGGCTAGTTTACTTTTGAGGAACGTTAGCAATTGGGCAGGTTTTGTTGTAAAAACTTGGCAACCCTGTCTGCCCGCATGCTGGAATAAGTAACGTTAGAAGAAAAAGATGAGTGTAAACGATCTTTGCCGGTGTTGTAAAAGAATTTAAGGATACACAGAGTACTTACCAACACCATCATCATTTCTGAGAGAAATAGTAAAGGTGAACGCATATACGAACAAGTTCTCCGTTTAGGATTAGAACAAATACAACCCAAGCGCCTTTGATGACGTGGATGATTACGTTACTGTTGATCATCTGTCCATCATCGTCTAAAGCCCGCCCTGACAATTTCATTGGTCACAGCGTGTGAATCTACCACTTGATTTTTGCACTATGTGAGATGTGAGAGTAATTTATTACCTTCTGGGGAATTAGAGAACAGGTAAGCAGGTCGCGCGACATACATACTGCCCGCAGTTATCAAATCTTATACACACCAGGTAAGAGGTGAGCGCCCCTTTTGTATTTTTGTTCTTATGTAGAGTAGGTTTAGTTATGGCGTCAGATGCGCCGAAGATTTCATTTTTCTTTGGTTAGTAAGTTTAGAGGGTTTTGGGGAACTTAGTTTATGAATTGTTGGTTTTCTTCTTTTCTTTGATTTGGCGCCGCCCTAGTTCCTCTTTCCCCATTCAGCTTATTTCCCTTTATATTTTCTTACTGCATTCATTGTAATATAGCGCACGCATATACATATTAGGGATGGCTCGATACCACAATTTTGTCTTCGGTACGGTACCACAATCTAATACCGAAGTACCGATATTAAATCGATACCATACAGGGTCTGAATTTTGATGCGGGTATTGCGCATAATTTTACTCACTCTCGCAAGTTTTGGGTTTATGAAGCGGGAAATTACCGCAAATGTTAATTATTAAATTAATCAACAAAGATTGTCACATCAATCAGTCATTTGGAAACTTTTTTGTAAGTAATTTCAGCATTACACCTCATCGCACCTGCACTATAAAAGCAATTTGCGCGCTCAGATTCAACACTTGCGGGACAACTGACGGAAATCCCTGCCCACGTCTTTTTAAATCTCGCCAATTTGAACATGCAAGCGATTTTATAGCATTTCGTAACACATATGGGATGAGAGCTCTTTAAGAGAGTTTTCTTTCCGCTCATGCCAACAACAAACACACACACACACACACACACACACACGCCTAAAGAGCTTGCGCATTCCAAATTAAGTTGTTTTTCCTCAGTCAAATACACACAAAATTATGTCAAAAATGTCAATCTTTAGTGAGTAGTCACATAAACACAGTTGGTTATGTCTTTCGCGGATGTAAATAGTGCAATAGTATGCGTGCAAATATTATGAGGTCTAAACATCACTGGTTGAAACGAACGCTGGAGATTTCTTTATATTTAAACAATACGATCTTATGTATGTGCGTTAATCAGTGTTAAAAGAAAAATGTCTAAATTAGATCGTTAGAATGATGCACTCACCTGTCGATCTCTTTAATTAAGTGACGATGCTTGGCAAGGTTGGATGGTTCTTCAGCAGTTTTATAAGCAAAGTAATTCCAAATTTCACGTCTACTCTCTTTATTAATGAGCTTTGTGCGTGTTGAGTGAGATTCAACTGCTGTATTCATCTTGTTCTGTTGCCACATTTGCCGGTTTCACGTCAGTTTGGGTAGCGCGCTGCCACCTAGCGGTGAACTTAGGAACAGCAGCATATACCGAAATGAGCAAAATCATGATATCGTACCGTTTTAAATAAAATATATACCGGTATTTTTCCAGTACCGGTATACCGCGCATCCCTAATACATATTAGTGGCTTCGGCTTGATGCACCAATAAATCAATTGGCCTTATTTCACTGCGTGTCTGGTCTTTTCTGCTGCCCGCTCCATGTAAGCATTATTAAGATCTAAATGTTACGTTCCAACCCTAGACCTTTAAAAGTTCGTAACAGAACAGTTTCTGTTCGGGAATAATTACTTCTCTACCGATCAAGTCCAGACCGAACTGCCCGAGTAAATATGTTGTGGGCGGGGCTAAGTTCGGCTGGCATCCAGGCTACGTATAACCCTTCCTAACCCTAATTGACCTTTACGGTGCCCCAGACACATCGTTTTAACATTTTTGTAGCATAAACACCATCAAACCGATGAGAGCTTAGGATCTTCCAATGTTTCTCTATGGCACTGAAACCTAAAGATATGCCGGTCCCAGAGCAACTAATACTCAACTGCTATTGGCTCATCTGTGTTCAGGGGGAGGGGCTTAACAATAGGTCAATTACTTGTCTAAGATCATTGCTGATGTCTTTCCTCCTTGGCATTATGTTAACAAACACCTGAAGGCTCCATACCAGCAAACTGACAATACTTCTGCTTTTATAGAGGTGATCACACTTGCTGAAGCCATCTTTTATAATGTCCTGATTCATAAAACCATAGAGTTCAATAGGGTGTCCTTTCTTTTTCACTGTATATGTGAGCTAGGATTGGCCAAACAAAGTTATGCAGATAGAAATGAGTCATCTGTCATTCCTCCTAAACTTGAAACAATCAAAGCTAGAGGGAAATGCTGGACACACCCTCTGAAGTGCTTTTGTACTGTTCAAATGGTGATGAGGACGGTTCTAGAACAGGTCTGGCTCCATAGCTCAGTGGTTAGAGCACTGGTCTTGTAAACCAGGGGTCGCGAGTTCGATCCTCGCTGGGGCCTGAGAATCAATTTTGTACAAGTATCAAAAACTATTTAACTCACTTGTGTGCTGAGCTCCTACCAAAAGCAATCTATTGTGTCTATATGTAGTATCAGATTTATATACAACATTTGAAAATTAAGAAATTAAACTAGGGATGAAAATTGCGGCCGATACCGATAACAGATCATTCTTTATATTTGAAAGTCGATAACCGATATATTGGCCGATAAATTTAAATCCAAATTTTTATATAATATTTTAGAGCCTGATTAAAAAATCAAAAGTCTCAGCATTAAAGCCATGTCCCAAACACACAATTATGATGTTCTCATGATAATGTTATGTCGTCTATATGACAGACTTGAGCTGCTTATGATGCTCTGAACTGTATTTTCCTCTTCTGAAGTGATTACAATCATATTTCAATCAATTCAAACCCATCATGATGAACAGTGAGCATCTGAAGTGTCTCAGCTGAAGGAAATAATACATTATTTATCCGCTTTAGTATATCGGACGAATTCTCTCATCGGGCCGACATTAAGAATGAACATTTATTGGCCGATACCGATATGGTGGACGATATATCGGGTATCCCAAAGTTAAACAATACAATTTTGAAATGTTAAAAATATATTTTTAAAAATATTATTATTAGATTTCTTAAAAATCTATTTTTAATTTTACAGTACAGTTTTAGTTGAAATATTTAGGGTTTCTGCAGGTTTTATGAAAGTAAATTTAAAACCTTTTTAAAGGGGTGATGAATTGAGAAATCAACTTTCCCTTGAGCTTTTGATATATAAAAGGTCATGGTAATATAAGAATATCCTGTAAGTTTCAGAGCTAAATAATCCTTGTTAGTCAAAGAAAAGCTTTTATTGACACCAGGCCCAGAAAACGCTCAATCTCAGGATGTGCCGGCTATGACGTGAGAGTGTAGTGAAGCACCGCCTCAACAGAAGAAGAACAACGCCTGATTCTGTAGCCCCGCCCACCAACTCGTGCCACTAACATGACAGCTAAGAGCAGCATAGAGCTAAACAACATCGAATTTCTAACCAGTAAACATACCACATAAGCTTAACTCGGATTCCAATATTATGAATGCATGGATGAACTTTATTTTTAATGAATATCCAGCTCATGTGAGCAAGACATTGAGTGTTTGTTCCTTCATTTAACCACGGATTCGTTTGTAAACAAGAGACTGGATTTGCAGACAGGACGAGATTACATGAACAATGGAAGCAACACACTAATGTGAGTAAAACATGTTTTTTATATGTGATAGTATTGTATTGTTACAGATCGTTTGATGTCTATGGATTATGTGTACGTGTCTAAGTGAACATACATCAGCACGCTGTCAGAGGCTGGAGAATACTTTATTTGTGGTGTTGTTGGTTCATTACCGTCTTGATGTGCGTTGTTCACTCTCTTGACTCGATATTTGAAGGGCGCGCGGATGTGTGTGTGTACGGTTTGTGGTTATATTCATCGATCGGGCGGGCCAAGTAACGTTAATAAAAAAAATATTCCAATCACTTGCGGGGGGGATGAGAGATTAATCATTGTGTTTGTTTGATAAAGACGATTTGAATAAAAAAATGACGATGTAATGTCATGTGTTGTTCATCTGGGGTTGTATTTACATAATTTTAAGACCAGATAATCTTTTATAATGTCCTGATTCATAAAACCATAGAGTTCAATAGGGTGTCCTTTCTTTTTCACTGTATATGTGAGCTAGGATTGGCCAAACAACGTTATGCAGATAGAAATGAGTCATCTGTCAATCCTCCTAAACTTGAAACAATCAAAGCTAGAGGGAAATGCTGGACACACCCTCTGAAGTGCTTTTGTACTGTTCAAATAGTGATGAGGACGGTTCTAGAACAGGTCTGGCTCCATAGCTCAGTGGTTAGAGCACTGGTCTTGTAAACCAGGGGTCGCGAGTTCGATCCTCGCTGGGGCCTGAGAATCAATTTTGCACAAGTATCAAAAACTATTTAACTAGAGGAACACTTACAAATCAACACGTCTGTCGCTTGTGTGCTGAGCTCCTACAAAAAGCAATCTATTGTGTCTATATGTAGTATCAGATTGATATACAACATTTGAAAATTAAGAAATTAAACTAGGGATGAAAATTGCGGCCGATACCGATAATTGATAATTCTTTATATTTGAAAGTCGATAACCGATATATTGGCCGATAAATTTAAATCAAAATTTTTATATAATATTTTAGAGCCTGATTACAAAATCAAAAGTCTCAGCATTAAAGCCATGTCCCAAACACACAATTATGATGTTCTCATGATAATGTTATGTCGTCTATATGACAGATTTGAGCTGCTTATGATGCTCTGAACTGTATTTTCCTCTTCTGAAGTGATTACAATCATATTTCAATCAATTCAAACCCATCATGATGAACAGTGAGCATCTGAAGTGTCTCAGCTGAAGGAAATAATACATTATTTATCCGCTTTAGTATATAGGACGAATTCTCTCATCGGGCCGATAATGATAACATTAAAGGGTTAGTTCACCCAAAAATGAAAATTCTGTCATTAATTACTCACCCTCATGTCGTTGGACACCCGTAAGTCCTCCGTTCATATTCGGAACACAAATGAAGATATTTTAGTTGAAATCTGATGCTGAGAAAGGCTTCAGATAGGCCTCCATTGGCATTCAGTACATTGACACTTCCAAGATCCATGAAAGGCACTTAAAACGTCGTTACAAAGTCTATCTCACCACAGCGGCTCTACAATAATCATACAATGCGACGACAATAGTTTTTGTGCGCAAAAAAAAATCAAAATAACACCTTTATCCAACTTGTTCTCGACTTCCGTGTGTGTCTCCACGACGCATGCGTGCGAATATGACGTAGCGCCGGTGTTCGGGAATCGATGAAATGCACACTTTAGCCCCATTTTGAGAACTACACCGAGACCTAAAGCACGATCAATGTAGAATCCAACAGCTGAGATACGCGCGTCTTCCTCTGCTTGTAAACAAATCTCTTCTGGGTCATGTGTCCGAACGCCGGATCTGCGTCATATTCTCGCGCATGCGTCGTGGAGACACACACGGAAGTCGAGAACAAGTTGGATAAAGGCGTTATTTAGATTTTTTTTTGCGCACAAAAACTATTGTCGTCGCATCGTAAGATTATTGTAGAGCCGCTGTGGTGAGATAGACTTTGTAACGACGTTTTAAGTGCCTTTCATGGATCTTGGGAGTATAAGTGTACTGAATGCCAATGGAGGCCTATCTGAAGCCTTTCTCAGCCATCAGCTTTCAACTAAAATATCTCCATTTGTGTTCCGAATATGAACGGAGGACTTACGGGTGTCCAACGACATGAGGGTGAGTAATTAATGACAGAATTTTCATTTTTGGGTGAACTAACCCTTTAAGAATGAACATTTATTGGCCGATACCGATATGGTGGACGATATATCGGGTATCCCAAAGTTAAACAATACAATTTTGAAATGTTAAAAATATATTTTTAAAAATATTATTATTAGATTTCTTAAAAATCTATTTTTAATTTTACAGTACAGTTTTAGTTGAAATATTTAGGGTTTCTGCAGGTTTTATGAAAGTAAATTTAAAACCTTTTTAAAGAGGTGATGAATTGAGAAATCAACTTTCCCTTGAGCTTTTGATATATAAAAGGTCATGGTAATATAAGAATATCCTGTAAGTTTCAGAGCTAAATAATCCTTGTTAGTCAAAGAAAAGCTTTTATTGACACCAGGCCCAGAAAACGCTCGATCTCAGGATGTGCCGGCTATGACGTGAGAGTGTAGTGAAGCACTGCCTTAACAGAAGAAGAACAACGCCTGATTCTGTAGCCCCGCCCACCAACTCGTGCCACTAACATGACAGCTAAGAGCAGCATAGAGCTAAACAACATCGAATTTCTAACCAGTAAACATACCACATAAGCTTAACTCGGATTCCAATATTATGAATGCATGGATGAACTTTATTTTTAATGAATATCCAGCTCATGTGAGCAAGACATTGAGTGTTTGTTCCTTCATTTAACCACGGATTCGTTTGTAAACAAGAGACTGGATTTGCAGACAGGACGAGATTACATGAACAATGGAAGCAACACACTAATGTGAGTAAAACATGTTTTTTATATGTGATAGTATTGTATTGTTACAGATCGTTTGATGTCTATGGATTATGTGTACGTGTCTAAGTGAACATACATCAGCACGCTGTCAGAGGCTGGAGAATACTTTATTTGTGGTGTTGTTGGTTCATTACCGTCTTGATGTGCGTTGTTCACTCTCTTGACTCGATATTTGAAGGGCGCGCGGATGTGTGTGTGTACGGTTTGCGGTTATATTCATCGATCGGGCGGGCCAAGTAACGTTAATAAAAAAAATATTCCAATCACTTGCGGGGGGGATGAGAGATTAATCATTGTGTTTGTTTGATAAAGACGATTTGAATAAAAAAATGACGATGTAATGTCATGTGTTGTTCATCTGGGGTTGTATTTACATAATTTTAAGACCAGATAATCTTTTATAATGTCCTGATTCATAAAACCATAGAGTTCAATAGGGTGTCCTTTCTTTTTCACTGTATATGTGAGCTAGGATTGGCCAAACAACGTTATGCAGATAGAAATGAGTCATCTGTCAATCCTCCTAAACTTGAAACAATCAAAGCTAGAGGGAAATGCTGGACACACCCTCTGAAGTGCTTTTGTACTGTTCAAATGGTGATGAGGACGGTTCTAGAACAGGTCTGGCTCCATAGCTCAGTGGTTAGAGCACTGGTCTTGTAAACCAGGGGTCGCGAGTTCGATCCTCGCTGGGGCCTGAGAATCAATTTTGTACAAGTATCAAAAACTATTTAACTCACTTGTGTGCTGAGCTCCTACCAAAAGCAATCTATTGTGTCTATATGTAGTATATTTATATACAACATTTGAAAATTAAGAAATTAAACTAGGGATGAAAATTGCGGCCGATACCGATAACAGATAATTCTTTATATTTGAAAGTCGATAACCGATATATTGGCCGATAAATTTAAATCCAAATTTTTATATAATATTTTAGAGCCTGATTACAAAATCAAAAGTCTCAGCATTAAAGCCATGTCCCAAACACACAATTATGATGTTCTCATGATAATGTTATGTCGTCTATATGACAGACTTGAGCTGCTTATGATGCTCTGAACTGTATTTTCCTCTTCTGAAGTGATTACAATCATATTTCAATCAATTCAAACCCATCATGATGAACAGTGAGCATCTGAAGTGTCTCAGCTGAAGGAAATAATACATTATTTATCCGCTTTAGTATATCGGACGAATTCTCTCATCGGGCCGACATTAAGAATGAACATTTATTGGCCGATACCGATATGGTGGACGATATATCGGGTATCCCAAAGTTAAACAATACAATTTTGAAATGTTAAAAATCTATTTTTAAAAATATTATTATTAGATTTCTTAAAAATCTATTTTTAATTTTACAGTACAGTTTTAGTTGAAATATTTAGGGTTTCTGCAGGTTTTATGAAAGTAAATTTAAAACCTTTTTAAAGGGGTGATGAATTGAGAAATCAACTTTCCCTTGAGCTTTTGATATATAAAAGGTCATGGTAATATAAGAATATCCTGTAAGTTTCAGAGCTAAATAATCCTTGTTAGTCAAAGAAAAGCTTTTATTGACACCAGGCCCAGAAAACGCTCGATCTCAGGATGTGCCGGCTATGACGTGAGAGTGTAGTGAAGCACCGCCTCAACAGAAGAAGAACAACGCCTGATTCTGTAGCCCCGCCCACCAACTCGTGCCACTAACATGACAGCTAAGAGCAGCATAGAGCTAAACAACATCGAATTTCTAACCAGTAAACATACCACATAAGCTTAACTCGGATTCCAATATTATGAATGCATGGATGAACTTTATTTTTAATGAATATCCAGCTCATGTGAGCAAGACATTGAGTGTTTGTTCCTTCATTTAACCACGGATTCGTTTGTAAACAAGAGACTGGATTTGCAGACAGGACGAGATTACATGAACAAAGGAAGCAACACACTAATGTGAGTAAAACATGTTTTTTATATGTGATTGTATTGTTACAGATCGTTTGATGTCTATGGATTATGTGTACGTGTCTAAGTGAACATACATCAGCACGCTGCCAGAGGCTGGAGAATACTTTATTTGTGGTGTTGTTGGTTCATTACCGTCTTGATGTGCGTTGTTCACTCTCTTGACTCGATATTTGAAGGGCGCGCGCATGTGTGTGTGTACGGTTCGCGGTTATATTCATCGATCGGGCGGGCCAAGTAACGTTAATAAAAAAAATATTCCAATCACTTGCGGGGGGGATGAGAGATTAATCATTGTGTTTGTTTGATAAAGACGATTTGAATAAAAAATGACATGATGTAATGTCATGTGTTGTTCATCTGGGGTTGTATTTACATAATTTTAAGACCAGATAATCTTTTATAATGTCCTGATTCATAAAACCATAGAGTTCAATAGGGTGTCCTTTCTTTTTGACTGTATATGTGTGCTAGGATTGGCCAAACAAAGTTATGCAGATAGAAATGAGTCATCTGTCAATCCTCCTAAACTTGAAACAATCAAAGCTAGAGGGAAATGCTGGACACACCCTCTGAAGTGCTTTTGTACTGTTCAAATGGTGATGAGGACGGTTCTAGAACAGGTCTGGCTCCATAGCTCAGTGGTTAGAGCACTGGTCTTGTAAACCAGGGGTCGCGAGTTCGATCCTCGCTGGGGCCTGAGAATCAATTTTGCACAAGTATCAAAAACTATTTAACTAGAGGAACACTTACAAATAAACACGTCTGTCGCTTGTGTGCTGAGCTCCTACAAAAAGCAATCTATTGTGTCTATATGTAGTATCAGATTTATATACATTTGAAAATTAAGAAATTAAACTAGGGATGCACTGATATGAACATTTTGGGCGATACCGATAACTCGTTATATTTGAAAGCCGATAACCGATATATTGGCTGATAAATCTAAATCACATTTTTATGCAATATTTGAGAGCCTGATTACAAAAACAAAAGTCTCAGCATTAAAGCCATGTCCCAAACACACAATTATGATGTTCTCATTATAATGTTATGCAGTCTATATGACAGACTTGAGCTGCACATGTTGCTCTGAACTGTATTTTCCTTTTTTGAAGTGATTCCAATCATATTTCAAGCACATATATCAGATGAATTCTCTTATCGGGCCGATACCGATATGGTGGATGATATATCGGGTATCCCTAAATTAAACAATACAATTTTAAAATTTGAATAATATTTCTTTAAATATTATTAGATTTCTTAAATATCCATTTTTAATTTTACAGTACAGTGTTACAGTTGCAATCTTCAGGGTTTCTGCAGGTAAATATAAGACCTTTTTAAGACCAATTAAAGAGAATTTAAAGAATAAATGAAGGGAACATCACACGTCAATTTGTTCTCTTAATGTAAATGTCTAAGCACACAATGAGCTGTATTAGTGACACTTCAGAGTCTGAAAATACAATTTCAAACAGATCTCCATAACTTTTTAATTCATTTTACAAAAAATTGCTTAAAAGTTTGAGATAAAAAATCTGTGAAAGTGAGTTTATGATTGAAACAAGCCAATGTGTTCATAAAAATAAACTCAAATGCAAGTAATTTTCATACCCAATGACAGATATTTGTTGTTGTTTTAAGCACAAACTCACTTAATTTTGTTCAATTTCTCAGAAAACAAGACTTAATTTCTTCATTTTTGCATGCATCTTGATTTAAGGATGTTTTAAACTTGAGCTAGACATTTTTTTTTTGCAGAGCATGCAAATCAATTTAAGGCCTTATGAAATCTGTTGTATTTATTTTACACATTTTTCTGGACTCTGCTTTAATGGTTACATTCAGTTAAACTGACTTTCGTTCATCTTCTGAACACAAATGAAGATATTTTTTATGAAATCTGATTTGGGTCTCTCCATTGACAGTCTATGAAACTTCCACTGACGCTTCATAAAGTTCATAAAAAGATCGTAACACTAATCCATACGGATTGAGCGCTTTAATCCACATTCTCTGAAGAGACTCGATGGCTTTATATGATGAAGGAAAGTCTTACGGGTTTGGAATGACATTAGGGCGAATAAATGATGACCATTTTCATTTTTGGGTGAACTGTCCCTTAAGGTGAACTGACCTACTTTTGATTTATTCATCCAAAATTTGACAAATTCTGTGACATTATACATTAAATTCCATATTTATGAATGGATTCTGCAATTCTGTCCACATTTTCTGCATCACAGAAATCGTAGAACCCTAATTCAATGCCATGATATTAAACTTTGAAGATGTTTAAGGTCTTAAACTGTGGAAGGTCAAAATAAGACTTTAAGACCCACGGAAACCCAAAATATTTCTTATTTTGTTTAACATTTTATTTAATATTTCTTCTTATCAAATTGATACCGTGCCGTCCTACAAACACTCTGGCGCTTTAAATCAAAACAATAACATTTAGATTTTTTTACACAAATGGCTCATTCACAGAAGTCATTCAGGTCATCAGCTGCTCGTGTGTCATTACCTCCATCTTCTCCTCCAGTTCATGCAGAAACTCTCCATCGGCTCCCAGTGAAGACACACAGGATGAGCTCTTGGCCGAGAGGATGGCCCTCGAGATGTACTCCAAACGCTGCTTCAGAGAGATCTCGGTGCTACACACAAACACACACACACACACACACACACACACACACACACACACACACACACACACACACACACACACAGAAACAACATTAACCACAGAGTACCAGGGTGAGGCAAACTGAACCTTTGAGGACTCATATAAACATAAAAAAACAGAAATATCAATATTTAAAATGGAGGGATTTTGAACCAATTAGATTCCAGTGGGCGGGGCTAACCAGCATGTTACCTGTGCATGTCTGCCAGTCGCGCCAGCACATGTGCCGCTTTGCCAAAGCTTCTGTTCTTCTCGTAGTATCGCCACAGAAGGTCCATGTTCCGCACTTTACTCTGGTCCTGTTTGATCATGTGCATCAAATGATCCTCGAGGTATGGAGAATTCACCTGGACCGGAGGAGAAAGGGTCCTTAACACTTACAGCAAAGACACCTTCATCTGTGTGATATAACTAATTTGTCGTACCTCCAGAAGTTTGTCGGTCAGATCGGCCTGAATGAGCCAGTTATAGAGAGCGATGTGGAAAAGCTCGTCTTGAGATCTCTGAGCGAGACCCAGCATCTGCTCAAACTGAGAGAAGAGTCAGGATCAGTTACTGCTCGTTCATCTAAAACATCATTTTCTTTCATTGAAATAAAGCTGAAAATTAACTAAAACAAATAGCAGGTGAAATGTTTTAATCGCGATTAATTACAGAAAAAAATTTGCGATTAATTAGTTAATTATTTTTAATTGATTGACAGCACTAGTAATAAATAAACTGAATTAAATAAATAACTAGGGATGCACCGAATCCAGATTTTTGGGGTTCGGCCGAATACCGAATCCACTGGTTAAGATTCGGCCGAATCCGAAACCGAATACCGAATCCTACTCCCGTCCGCAGTCAATTATCACAGTAAACACATTAATGAAGTTAACAACGTCCACAGCAGTGTAGGGATGCTATTGACCAGTTTTGGTCAAGTTTACTAAAGGAAACATTGTCGTGTATGTTCTTCTCGCCGCTATTTCATGATGGTTTATAGAAAAATTACCCCGAGTCGTCCCCCAACGGAGAGCAGGAGACGCGCGCTAGGGTTGTGCCGACATCAAGATGGAGCGCCACCATCGTGATGCCACGCCCCCGTTGCGAGTCTGCGACACACACTAATCCACTTCTATAGTATTAGTTAAACTATAAACTTAGCAGGAATTGCTCTGTAAATTAAATTGAGAATGTAACTAATGCATATGCGATTTTAAATACTGTAGTCTATGCCAGATAGCCTATATAGCCTACACTTTGAAATCATTTGAGGCTGAAACATCCATAAGCATGCGTGTTTATTTTAGCACTTCCGTCAGTGAAACAACACAGCCTATAAAACAAAAACGATTTTCAGTAAATAATGGTAACCTCAAGAATATATGAAAATTAAATATTAGTTAGAAAAATATTTGATTCATACTATTTCCCCGCAAAGATGCGTCATATAGCCTACCGCTCTGCGCTTTGAGAGGAATGGGACACTGAATAGACACCTTCTCGAATATCTTCGTCTTCATATGTTCTACTGATGTTGCAAAGCAACACTTGTTGTAAAAGGTCTGAAGAGCGGATTTTATCTTCCACAGGGTCAAGACATTTAGGCAATGTGATTATTCACTGCCAGAGAAAACGAAACTAAAATCACCGGCGTGTGTGTGAAATGCGCTATTCAAATAAACCAAACTTGACGCGCCTTAACAAGTTTAATAACAAGAACAAACTGTGTTAAATAAAATTTGAAGTAAAAAGGTATTCGTCTTACAGTGTTTTTTATACTTTCCCACAGTAAAGGATGTGAATAGTTATAATAGACTTAATTATGAGCAAACGAAAGGAAGAAACGTTTATAATCCCCTGCGAAAGGGTGCGACGCGAGTGAAGAGTTGGGAAAAGAAACGAGATGTCCATGTCCATTGGGATAAAATGGACTAGGCCTATTGTTAAAATTCACGGAAAATCGAGTGACCAGATCCAGATTGCAAAACAGAATGAAAAAGTGCTCTCTGACCATTATTTCCTTTCTAGGCTAAACAAAGCTTTGTGCTTCACTCCTGTGGTAATATTCACGTGAAACAGCATTCACATACAAAACACTGGGTTAGTAAAATAACGAAGTTATTTTTTTTTTTAAAGTAGAAAATAGTATTTATGTAAAGAGATATAGCCTATTAACCTCTTAACTGTCACGTCCCACAGGTGGGACGCCTGGTGCTCTTTTTTTTTATCCCCTTTTTTTCATATCATATATTTAAGTAATTATCACATTAGGTATCATTTGAAAGTTTACAAACTCAAAATTCATCCTGTGAAAACCGTTTTGAAATCGGACATTGTGTTGCCATGGAAACGTTACTCTAAATTATTCTAGTGGGCTCCTCCCCTAGTGGGCGCTGTCATGTTTCATATTACAACAATTATTTTAACTACTTTATATTCAAAATCTTTTCCAATCTTGACAAAACGCATATTGTCGGAAAGGTCTGAGTCTCAAGGGTCCATATTTGGTGACTGTTTTGTGATGGAAGTAATATTTGGACAGAAATTTACAGGAAAATGCATCAAAACAACAATAAATGGAATTTGAATGACACCCGGTGGCTATTTTTGGTACAGCACCCTAAACAAAATCTCATGGGGACTTCAATTTTTGTGATATCAACTTCAAATTTGGAACACAAATTGGTTAGACATATGGCTTTGATTTTATAGTAATTTTAGAGTAAATTCTTTTTTGTAAAATATATATTTTATATGAAATAAAAAATATTTAGTACAGTATTTTTCATTTACAGTAAATTTAAACTTCCATAACTATTTCATACTTTCATATTTTGAATTGCTTTCACTTCAGCAATAATCTGCAGAATGTCGTCTTTAAAACGAGACCAAACTTTGGTCTATATTCCAAAGCATTCTTGAATTACAGCCCTTTAAGTTTGGATAGTGCATTTTCATGTGTATTCTCAAAAAGGGGGCTGACAGTTAAAGGGTTAAAATAAAAAGAGCTCAACTCTTAAGTGGAAGGAACCTATTTTTTCCCCCTCACGTGCAACCTAGCGGATGAATCATTATTTGGGTTAATAAAAATAACGAAATTATGGTTTTAAGAGAATAGTATGCTATATACGTAAAGATATATAGGCCTAGTATATTATCTACCTATTTACCTAATTCCGGTTCTTCAAAGCTAACGGATTCAGTGTATTTTCGTTTTGTCATCTTAATTTGGTAATTATTTAAGTATATATATTTTATTAATTTTATTTATATTTTATCTGATCTATAGATCTATAGGCTGTTTGCACGGTAAAATAAAATACTTTTTGGCTGCTGTCTGTAGATTCCTTCATGCACAACTGGTATTCTCTCGGATGTTTCATATGCAAATGTTTTAACAGCGGCTGTTGTTTAGGGTCCTTGTCATCACGAGACAAATCGGCATTGCAAATTGAACGCGTAGCTCAACTTGAATCGCCTTCTTTTGACTTAAAGTATAATGCCACATTTTCTGTTCATGAGTTCCATTTTCACTTTCAACAGCGGCGTCATTACGTTCGACCAGCGGGGCGCGCATAGTGCAAGCCTAGGGTTCGGGTTCGGTGGAAATAAATTCTGAGGTTCGGCAGAAACCGAACCCAGTCAAAAAGCCCAATATTCGGCCGAATCCGAACCCGAACCCTGGATTCGGTGCATCCCTATAAATAACTAAACATTTTAATTAAAGGGAAAAATAAAAACAAAAATAAATACATTAAACCTAAAATAAATAAGATACCTAAATTAATATGTAAATTGAAATCTAAATATAAGCTAAAACTTAAACAAAAATAAGTTGAAGCACTAAATAAGGTTATTAGTTTTAGTTAATTTAGTTTTGATTTGATTTAGTTTTCAAATTCAAATTTAATTTATTTTACCAAGTCTGTTAGTTTTATTTTATTTTTTTATTTTTTATAATTTCATTTAATAAACAATAAAAAGATATTCAAATAAAAACACTAAAGCTAATAGGGCTGTAATCAACCAAAGAAAATCTTGGTCGACTGAAGTCCTGAAATTTTCGACTAAAATGACGTTAGGAAAAAAAACGTTAAATGAATAAGCTGCACACTGTGCGCAGTACTTGGTAGCCTTGTTGTCTGCCTAAATTAATTAGAAATAAACATAAAAAAATAGTAGGCTATTTGCAGAATATTAAATTGTTTTTGACCTGATTATTTTGCACTGAAATGAGTCTGACACACGAGTCTGTCGGCTCTGACAGCGTTACATCACGTGCACCTGCGCAATATCATAGCCTATGACTTCCGAAAATATAGTAGTGTTGTCAACTAGATATCACAAGAACTTTTGAGGAATATGCAACATAATTTAGACAATTGTTTTTGTCATATGTATTATAATTGACAGACACTATAATTTCAGCCGCTCTGTGCAGCTCGAACAGGAGCTCAGCTGAGCTCAGCTTCGCGGCTGAGACACGAATAGACTATTAACTTAAAGCTTTTACTCTTAAACACAAAAGGCACGTCCACTTTAATAAAAAAGGAATATTTATTAAACAAGCCAGATCAAGAGCAGAAAAAACGCTCTCACAATTAAATAAATAATATACAAGAAAACTAGCCTTCTTCAATCGGTCTCTTCTCCAGTGGGTTGGGCTAATCCAAAAGAAGTGGAAACAATGGGGGTGTTCTGAAGGCAGACTGATACCTGTGAAACAGGGCTGCTCTGAAAACACCCCCATTAGCAATTAGTGCTTTCCACCTGATCAAATGAACGCGGCGCGGCAAAACTGATGAAATGAACGCAGCAAAACGAATGAAATGAACGCGGCAAAAAAAATCGACCAATCAGAATTTTGGTCGAGCCAGAACGTATCGACTAATAATCGACTAATCGACTGGGAGATTACAGCCCTAAAAGCTAAAGTAGATCAAACTAAATAAAATAAATACATTTAATTAAAAACAATTAAAAGCAAATAAAAAGTTAAAAGAAAAACAAAAATAGATAGTGAAAATCTAAAATAAATACATAAAACGACAAAATTAAGCTAATTAAAAAATGTGTATATTAAAAACTAAAGCTAAAACTTCCAACGCAAATTAGAAAAGAAAAATAAAATTAGTTGAAAATAAGTTAAAGTACTGCATAAGTTTATTATAGTTTTGTTTGTTTATTTCGCGTTCAATTTCAAATTGAAAATTTTCAAATTGTCTGTTAGGCTCTTTTGGTGCACATTGGTCTTTTATTTTTTCTTTTACTTTTAGATTTTATTTCGTTTTTCAAGGTTATTTATTTATTTAGTTTCAGTTTGAGTTAACTATAAAAACCTTGGTAATAAAATTACTAAAACAAAAATTAGAAATGTAAAGTAAAAACTGCAATAAAAAATGCTTACATTTCTAACTAAATAAATTAAGGCTAAATAGAAAAACAATACAATTTTCTATTTCTATTTTCTAAAACTTAAACTGAAAATATAAAATAAAAGCCCATTCAAAATACGAATAAGTACTTTAATAGAGACATTAAAATAACACTGCATCAAACAGGCACATGAAGTTCAAGCAGGTGTCATGTAACTCACATGGGCGGCAGCGTCCTCATTGCTCAGCATGTTGGGGTCAGAGGTCATGACGGGCGGTCCGGGTTGTTTAGGGACGCTGGGAGACTGAGGGGCTGCTTTACTCTGGTTCACCAACTCCTGCATGGTGTCCGTGATGCATTTATAACAGGACAGCCTGGACAAAAAAAAACATAATTTATGACCGGATTCAAACCTGCAACTCCCCCATGAGCACCTTAGGATCCTAAATGATGTAGGGATGCACCGGTTGACCGGCCAAAAACCAGAACCAGGTTTTCTTTGTATTTTTCTGCCGATTTATCTGGAAGTGCGTCCGCGTGCACATACGCCTATATTGCAATCATTCGCGAACATGTCACTTTTGTGTTACAAACGGAAACTGGAGAACTGAGGGAAGAGACGAGATGAAGTTGCGCGAGATGAAGTTGCGCGAGCTGAAGTTGCGCGAGCTTCCCTCTCCGCCCTGCTCTAGTGTAGATGTGAGTGTTTGTTCAGCTCAGCTTCTCACGCGTTGGATCGGATGAGAACGAAACAGACTAACTTGTGACAAAGTTAGACTTCTTTTTGTAGCCTAAAGAAGAACATGCTGCACTTTAGAAATGAAATACTATCAGTTCTGTAGCCTATAGGATGATCATCTTTATTTGGTAACACTTTAGAATAATGGTCATTAACATTAGTTAACTACATTAGTTAACATTAACTAATAATGAACTGCAGTTATGAAGCGTTTATTAATCTTTGTTAATGTTAATTTCAACATTTACTAATGCATTATTCAAATCTTGTTAACATTAGTTAATGCACTGTGATGTTTATATTAACTAACGTTAACAAAGATGAACAAATACAGTAACAAATGTACTGCTCATGGTTAGTTTATGTTAGTTAATACATTAACTAATGTTAACTAATGACTATTATTCTAAAGTGTTACCTTTTATTTTACCTTAAAATTACATTGACTTAATTTGATTTAAAAAGCACCTGCTGTAGCATCTTAGTTTTTTTCGTTGCACTAAACATTATTTGATTTAACATTTTGGAACAATTATATACTTTGGTTTTATTTAATTTCACTGGTAAAGACTTTTTTTTCTTTACACTGAATTTAAAAACAAATGCTGATTTAAGTAACATCTTTGTTTGGATTGCAGAATATGCAGTTGTTGCCTTTAATTTCACCTTTCAGCCTTTTAAATTCCAATTCAATTTCCTGTTAATTTCAGATTGCGGACTTGTTTTCATTAGCCAAAAGCCAATTTAGCCTGTTAAATACCAAATAAACATCTTGTTCATGTATACTTTCATTCTTTTATTGTGTAAAAAAATAAATAAATAAAATAATCGGTATCGGCCAGTTTTCTTGAAAAAAAAAAAATCTGTATCGGAATGTAAAATCATGATCGGTGCTTCACTAAAATGATGTGTGTGTGTGTGTGTGTGTACCGACCTCTCCTGGAAGGCCAGCTGGCCGGTGGAGTCCTCCTCTGGTTCTCCGTTCCTGTAGAAGTGCGGCCCCAGTTTCTGAGGGTCTTTTTTATCAGCGGCTGTGAGACACAGCTCCACCACTCCCTCATAGAAACGCACTGAGCGGGAGCAGAGAGGGGTCAGTTTCCTATAAATGAAGAGCTACTGACCGATCTTTATAAAGACCTTGCTCACCTTGCCGGTACTGCGAGCAGACGAGAGGCAGGTCTGTGTGATGGCTGATCTGCTGATAGAGGCGGAGGGATTCCTTCAGCGTCCGCTCCTTCTCCAGCTTGCTCTGGATCTGTCTGGAGCTCTGAAGCAGCTCATTGGCCTGTGAGGAGAGAAAGAGATTTGATATCACCCTTATTCTCAAACGGGTCTGGTTTATCAAACACAAAGACCTAAAGTTCTGTACTGACTGGATGATCATGTGCCAACATGTAGATGCATAAACAACAAAAAGAAACATTAAAATAAGTAACGCTTAAGTATTTTTTAACTTCAAAAACAAAAACAAAAAAATTGCTTCTTGATTTGTTAATGAACCAAATTGGAATCAAGATCAGTGATAATGAAATATTATATTTTATTACATTATTAAAAATGCTATTTAAATAAATAAAAATCATAAAATATTTCACTAAATAAATGTAACTAAAAAATAAACAAAAATAAAAAGGAAAAACTGTAGTAAAAGTAGTAAAAACTAAAATAAAAAACAAACTAAAATAACAAAAGAATAAAAACCTAAAATAACTAAAGCAGAAAAATAAATAAATGAAACTAATAATAAAAAAATCTATTAAACAAATTAAAATGAAATTAAAATACTAAAACTAAACTAATTAATTTTTTTATAAATAATAAATATATAAAAATATGCTAAATAAAAAATACATACACTAAAAAATTAAAAACACCAAAATTAATAAATTAACTAAATAAAGCTGTTTGTGTGATTCCTTTTCTTTTTTTAACTAAAATTAAATGAAAAACTGGAATAAATAAAATGAACTAAATAAAAAGAAAAAATTTAATAAATAAAACATATAAAAATATATAGATAGACAAACAAAACACCCCAAAACAACTAAAGTAAATAAAAGCAAATAAACTTATAAATGAATGAACTCTCTAAAATAACAAACTAAAAAAAAATTTTAAATACACATTTAACACAAAAAAGTTAAATAAAAAAATATTATATATATATATATATATGGGCTGTCAAAAGATTAATCGCGATTAATCGCATCCAAAATAAAAGTTTGTGTTTACATAATATATACATAATACATAATATGTGTGTATAATATTACATAATATGTGTGTAGTCTGTTAATTATTATTTATATATAAATACACACACAAGCATGTATATATTTAAGAAAAATATATTTTTATATATAAAACATTTATATATATATTATAGATTATATAAATGTATATACATGCAAATATTTCTTAAATATATACATGAATGTGTGTGTATTTATATATAAATAATAATTAACACACATATATATTATGTAAACACAAACTTTTATTTTGGATGCGATTAATCCTTTGACAGCCCTAATATATATATATTAAAATAAAAAAAGGCTTAATAATAAATACATACACTAAAAAATGTTATAAATTAATTTATTAACTAAATAAAACCGCTGCCTGGAGTTCTGTTTCCGCGGTGGAATGGTTGTGTGTGTGTGTGTGTGTGTGTGTGTGTACCTTGGAGCAGGTGCTGTCATCAGAGCTGTAGAGCAGAGGGCAGATGTCTCTCAGGTGTGAGCTGACCGTGTCCACAGACGCACTGTCTTTAATGTACACGTTAATGAGGGCAGTGATGAGCGCGCCGGACAGCTCGCGTCCAGAAACCACCACGTCCTTAAAACTCACGGCCTTCATCTGATCCTGAAACTCCTGAGAGCGGAAGAAAACCGGCAAGGGAAATCAAAGGAATGATATATTAAAAAAAAGACCTCTTCATATCACAGAAAAACAAAACATCAGTTTTTTACATTATCATGCAGCCCTATATCAATATGAATTTGCCACTCGGGCTGTTTATACTCAAGAAAGCAACAGAGCGATGGGTCGTACCTTGGGCATCTCCGAGATGATGAGGCTGAACTGATGGTCACACAGAAGCTTCCAGAGCGCCAGCGTCTGACAGGAGCGATGGATCAACTGCTGCATGGCCTGAAGAGACGCCTTCTCGTGCGCTTGAGCCTCCGCTGAGCAACAAACATGAGAGATGGTGAATATCTGGGGTCCGTTCTTCGTACGTCGCTAACAGTGTTCATTTTAACAGCATATTTTGATTTAGTTTTAGTCAGTCTTTTGACTAAAATGCAATTTAGTTTTAGTCATATTTTATTCACCTGAATTGTTTTTAGTTTTAGTCTAGTTTTAGTCGACTAAATATCATAAGATTTTAGTCGACTAAATCTACAGTAGTTTTAGTCTCCTAAAATCTAATGAGTTTAGTTCAATTGTAATAAATTAAGCATTTAAGTATTACATAACCGACTGTCACTTGAACTGACATTTTGACATCATTTTGTTTTTGACATTAAAAATACACGATATATACACGAAATAGCTCAATTCACTTTTTGTTTGTTTTTAAAAACATCTATATAGTTTTTATAACTTTGTATTTCTGTTTTAGTTAGTATATCAGGTTAAGCTAAAGCTTCAAATAAGTTTATTTATTTTTTTAATATCAGTTAACATCTATTTAATTTCAAGTAACGAAGATTTTTTTAATGGTTTTAGTGAACTATTATATCCCTGATACTTTATTGAATGTGTGTCAAATACTGGTCTTTCCTCCTGACTATGAATTAAATGGGAATGAAATTAAATACAGTTTATTGTGTAACCAAAAACTAATATATAATGCGTGACTTTTAATTATAAACCAGCTGGAAATACGCCGGGACTCTTATTTTGAAATCTCGCCTTACTATTGCAGTTGCAGGAGCTTATTCAAGTTCAGATGAGGAGATAAAATATGCATTGTTACAACTGTCTAAAACACATTACTATATAAACATGGTAAAGTAAACATTGTCATTATTCATCAGCATTAGTTCATAAATAATTGCCTGGCATAAATGTGTGTTATTGATTGATTGAGCCGCTCTGGAGCTGGATTGGGTTCGTGTGAGCCGTGTTTTCCAGCGGTTAGATCAGTTCAACTCAAATGTGTGCATCTGTGACACAGGACATCAGGGCTGCGTTCAGCCCCGACAAAACGTTGCAAAACGTTTTTTAAACGGAAACGGTGCTGCGTTGAACACCCTGTTCTGTTGACGCAAGAGTTGTAACTATGGCAGCCGAGAAGGCCATTCTTTGTGTTCTTTTTGAGGAATTTTCGGAGCCTGATAAAATCGATATAAATACGTGTTTAATACTGCAAAATACATGCAATCACTGCCCTTGCCATCCAGAATAAATGACAACACCCCAATCACATTTATTTAACTTTTTAATCTCCTGCAATCAATTCTAATTTAAATCATTTTATTTCTAGTTCTTACTTTTTTAATAGCTTGTATTTTCTTTCTCACTTTATATCAAGCAATTACCATATATGAAATTTGGTATATAAATAAACTTGCCTTGCAATGAAGCTAAATATATAAATAAATACATCATCATGTTGATTATATATATATATATATATATATATATATATATATATATATATATATATATATATATATATATATATATATATATATATATATATATATATATATATATATATATAAACTCTTACGACAATCATGTCTTCTAATATATCTTCAATTGTTGTGTATACTGAGCTGCAGCGGACACATCTGTAAACATCTTCACTTGGACCCATTGTGTGAGCTGTCTCTTTAATACCGCGTGGTTTATATACATGTTGCTGCTGATTGGACTGACATATTTGACACACCCACCAAACGAGAAAAAACGCATCTCAAACCTGTTGCACACCGGTGCGCACCGTTTCCAGGAAACATGACGTTCAACCGGAAACCGTAGCAAAACGTTGCGCACCGGTTTGAGCGTTGAACGTGCCCCAGTTCTGACTGGATCTCTTCCCTAATCGTCCCTCACTAACATTTTCATCTTGTTTTTATTTGTTGACAAAAATGACAGTTGATTTTCGTTATAGTTTTTGTCATCCATCACTAGTTTTTATTTAGTTATTGTCTCGTTTTTGTCAGTGAAAAAAGGTTGACGAAAATTATGACGGAAATTATTCGTCAACCAAATTAACACTGGTTAGCTGGATTTGATTGTTGACGATTTGGCGTGATCTTGGATTGTTTAGTTCTTCAACGCTCATCCTGGACTTGCTGTCATAGCAACAGCTCCGTAAATTTAAACCTGCTTATTTCATGTAAACAGGATTAGATTGCATCTTGAGGTGATGCTTAAAACCTGTCCCAGCCACTGCTACTTTAATACAAGAGTTCATTATTGAATAATAATTTTAAATAATAATAAAAAAATGTTATATTGTATATGAGAATGTATATATAATATTATAATGTTGTGTATAATACTATAGACACAGTCACTTGATTGAGCGATTTATTTGTGATGGAATAATTACTTTATAATTGTATTGGAGGTTTACACACATGTTGTACAGTTAATCTGAGCTGTGCATTCATTTAATTGATGACGGATATTATGGGAGTGGCTTAATTGTGGATAATTTGATGTTGACCCTTAAGAAACTTTAATATTTTCACATTACAAATCTGCTTAAAATTGAATTGAAAATTAATTACAACATTGAAATAAAAAATGTAAAGGGTGTACAAATACTGTATAAAATCGTGAATAGAAATAATTGGTAATCATGCTTTTTTTTTATTTATTTTTTTATGTTGGTTGGTCGTTTGGCTGTTTCCTTATAAAGGTCCAGAAATTCGTGGGGGGGGTTTGTTGTGTAATTTGTCAAGTTTTTTTTTCCAGGTGGCTTTTTTACTTATGATGTCTTGCTGTCTTGACGCCAGCCAATCTCTGAATTGCTGATTGTGGTTTCAAGTATCGCTGCATCTGCCCTCTTCAGGGAAAACAAGAACGCGCAGTGATTTTAGATAATTTAATCCAGATATTTTAATCCAATCCGCAAATTCGTATGAAGAACCAAATTAGCCAGAGATCAGTTATCACAATTAAAAGATCAGGGGCCTCATTTATAAAACTTTGCGTAGGATTTGCGTCAGAAGTGGCGTACGGATGAAACATAGGACGTGCGTACGCACAGAAATATCCGGATATATAAAAAAATATCCTACGCAGTTTTCCCTTAATAAATCACAATCAATTCTAAATGTAGCGCAGCATTTGCAGCTTCATGTCACGCCCATAGTTGCCCATAAATAGTCCGTGAAACGCCCACAAGTTAATATTCATCGATTGCGAAATCATGGCAAACACAGAGGAAATCAAAAAAACGTAACTTCACTCAATGTGAAGTAGAAGTTATCGTTGGCGAGGTGGAAAAGAGGAGAAAAGTGTTGTTTGGAGGGCACAGTGTGGGCATTACTAATGCCAAAAAGGCACTTGAGTGGCAAAAGGTTGCAGACGCTGTAGATGCTGTAGCCTCACAACCTCAGACCATAGCCGAAATAAAAAAGAAATGATCGGACATCAAAGTCGAGGCAAGAAAGCGTCTAGCGCTAAATAAAACAAACTAAAGGCATATGCATGAATACCATGATTCCGTAGCTGAAGAAGAAATGTTTACTATGAAAACAACTTTCCCCAGTGGACAATTAATCCATCCATCCATCCATCCATCCATCCATCCATCTATCTATCTATCTATCTATCTATCTATCTATCTATCTATCTATCTATCTATCTATCTATCTATCTCTCTATCTCTCTCTCTATCTATCTATCTATCTATCTATCTATCTCTCTATCTATCTATCTATCTCTCTCTCTCTCTCTATCTATCTATCTATCTCTCTATCTCTCTATCTCTCTATCTCTCTATCTCTCTATCTATCTATCTATCTCTCTATCTCTCTATCTATCTATCTATCTATCTATCTATCTATCTATCTATCTATCTATCTATCTATCTATCTATCTATCTATCTCTCTATCTATCTATCTATCTATCTATCTATCTATCTATCTCTCTATCTATCTATCTATCTATCTATCTATCTATCTATCTATCTATCTATCTATCTCTCTATCTATCTATCTATCTCCCTAATTATCTATCTGTCAATCTAATTGCATCTATATCTGCTCCGCCAGACGGACACATTGACGAGAATATCAGTTTTGTACATTATTTCGTTCTGTTTACCATATTATTTATAAGGATGCTTGCATAACATGCCAATATTATTGCAGAACATATTTCACTTTTCTTTTCGCAAATGTGTTAATTTGCATTTCTGTTTTTAATTTTCGTTTGATTTTCGTTTGTTTTACACTGCAGATCGATCAAACGGGTGTTCTTGTAGGCTGTTAATTGTAAGACTTGCTTTGTGAAGTCTTCATGTTATTTACGAGAGGCAGTATTGACATTTATTTAACACAACGGTCTACAGTTTCACACACTTTCACGTGTTTCTTCCATCGTTTTTGTGCGTCCGCCTGGGTCAGAGCTTGCGTGAAGGACCGCGTATTTTCCCGTCAAGTTTGCTTTTTATAAATACCAATTATTGCGTAGAGAGCGGCGTACGCCTTCTTTTGTGCGTACGCAACGTTTATAAATGAGGCCCCTGGGATCTGTCAAATCATCTCAGATGTATTAAGCGAGGTATGAAGAACGGACCCCTGAACATGCAGACACACAGACTGAAACTCACTGTGGTACTTCCTCTGAAGCTCCTGCTGTACTTGTTGAGAGCTGGAACCATCAGGACGCATGAATCCCAGAAGTCTTTGCTGTAGGTTTGCCGGTGAGCTGAAACTGAGGAGGTCAAGTCAGTTAGAAAACCACTTTGGCTCCATGAAACAACATGAGCAGGAGAGGAAGGGATGGGGACCTACTTGGCCACACCCAGAGAAGTGGGACTGAACTGGGAGTTTTTGTCCAGGAATTCCTTCAAACCCTGAAGCTCCATTAGGACGAGCTCCAGATCAGATGAACTAGCCGTGCTCTCCAACTAAAGAGCAAACAACATCATCAACGAACCACAAAAATCTGCTGTGATTTCACACCAGAGACACGTCAACCTGACGTCACCAAGCCTGTAGTGCAGCAGTCAGAAATTGAAGCTTTCGCGCCTCGATCGCCCCCTGGTGGCCGGTCCCAGTATAGCTCCTAAACCCCGCCTCTCCATGTATTTGAATGGGCGCGAGACACACTAAACAATTTAATTACACTTCAAATAATTGTTTCCTAAAGATGGTTTCTGTCATTTTAGGCAGTTTTTATTACAATAATTTCATTTCAAGTGTTCGTTTTTTAAATAAGTTTAGTTTTAGTGAGTTATTTGATGCTATAAAAACGAGGGGTGTGACGTCATGATTGACAGCTGAGATTGACGGCTTCTCTGAATGAACTTGTCACTGAGGCACTAACGGACTTTTTTCTGGATTTTTGGGAGGAGATTGGAGCTTTAGCTTTAATTTCTACACTTCCATAACTGTTTATTTCACACCAACATAATTAATTATTCTGCATCTGCGAGAGTGTGGGCGGGCTTTTGATAATCGCGCCTCTACTTCCTGTTCTCTACTGCGCAACTCCGGTCCCGAGATCGCTACTGCGCAGACTCGTCCCAAGATGTCAGCGCCGTGAGCGGGCCGCTTCAACTTTGGTCAGCGGAAGTCAATGAAGTCGCGTCGTCCATATTTTTTTACGGTCTATGGACATCACATGACACCCACTGAACGTCTGATATATACGGCACACAAAATTGATTGGACGAATTCTCAGGGTTTCTGCAGGTTTCACCAAGTCAAATTTAAGACTTTTTAAGACCATTATGAATACAATTTAAGACCTATATCACACAATAAAAAAATGTACAAAGGAAATGCAGAATCACTAAATTACTTAATAAGCAAATTAATTTATTCAAATAGAACAAAGTATCAGCAAACTTGTACTTCCCCACAGCTCGATGCCACCAGAATTTCACAATATATATATAAATATATTTTTTAGGTTATTTGTTTGAGATTAAATGACTTTGGTGGTAAAATTTTGTGGTGGTAATTTCCAGAAATGTTCTTTTTTTTTTTTTTTTATATAATTAGGATGCCACATTTACCATATTATTATGTTAGATGCACAATAGTTACACACGACAATAAAAAAACAAAATGCATAAATATTGTTTGTATCTTACAAAAAAAAAAAAAAAAAAAAGTGGTGTGCTATCTAGCTTTAATAACACGATCGCTTATAGGGTGGGAAATATGACCAAAAATCTTACAAGTAAATCTTCTCATGTAATTAAGTAATCAAATAAACAGTCAGCAATAAAATAAAAACTTTTAAGTACAGTTTTTTCCCGTTGTTGTTGTCTGTTTAACATTAACGACACAGAAAGGATGGGATCTCGCGCCAACATGAAAGCTGACTGGCTGCAATACACTTAGATAAGAGAAAGAAAGAAATATAACACCAGAATAAACATTAAACACACACACACACACTAAAGCGCTGCGGGAGCGTTTCAATGAGCAATAGAGGTAGCATTACATGGAGGTAGGAAAATTAAGACCTGTTTAAAATCATTTAAGACCTAGAACTCAATACTTCAGTGAATTTAAGACTTTTTAAGGCCTAACATTTTGATTTTGAAATTTAAGACTTTTTTTTTTCTTTTTAAGACCCCCCGGAAACCCTGAATTCTACACAAATGATGAATTCCCGGGAGACGCGCGTCATGTGAAAGTATTTTATACGCTGGTCTGTTACTGTAGGGACATGTAAACATGAGGCTGAACTGTGATTGGTTGCTTTATATAATCAATCAGACGGCTTCTGGCCGATCCTTGGTCAATGAAAGTCCAGAGCTTCTGTCGTCAGTCTAAAGGTTTGGCTACGCGAGACTGACCTGAACACACGCACACTAAATGATTGACAGGCAGAGAACTTTTCTGATTGGCTAAAAAGTTGCTGGAAGTGATGCACTACAACAAGTCTGGAACGCAGCGAAGCAGAAAAGTAAAAGTGCTCCAAAATCTGTCAAAAATACACTAAAAATCTATAAAAACTAAAAAGCAATAAAGTATTTTTGTAAATTTTTTCTAAAATATGTCATTACCAACAATAAATAAAAGCAAAGCATTGTAAAAATCTGTCATTACCCCACAATACATAAATACTAAACAAATAAAAACAAAAGCATTTTTGTTCATTTTTGCCAAAATCGGTCAATAAATCAATTTAAAAAACATTTTTGTAAAAATGCTCTAAAATCTGTCATTACTCACGATGAAGAAATAATAAATAAATAAAAAGCATTTTTGTAAAATTGTAAAAATAAAAATAAATAAAAATCTAAATAAACAAATAAAAGCAATAAAGAATTTTTGTAATTTTTTTCTATGTTCTGAGATCTTCCATCTTCCAGAATCAGGCAGTTAGGGATCCATTTATCATAAGTTCTCATTTCTTTTTTTAATTATTCTTGTTTTTATTTTTAATTCTTATACATGGTATTTTTATTTCTTATGCATGTGTTATCACGATTTTAATTCATTTTCTATGTAAAGCACTTTTGAATTACCATTGTGTATGAAATGTGCTATTTAAATAAACTTGCCTTGACTAAAATCTGTCATTACCAACAATAAAGAAAATATATAAATTAAAGCAAAGCATTGTAAAAATCTGTCATTACTCATAATAAACAATAAATAAAAACAAAAACATTTTTTTTGTAAAATTGCTCCAAACATCTGTCATTACTCATTATAAATAAAAACCGAGCATTTTTACAAAAAAAGTTATGTATTGTTTTTATTTGTCATGAGTAATGACAGATTTTGAGCAATTTTACAAAAAAAATGTATTAAAATCTGTCATTACTCATGATAAATAAAAAGCATTTTTGTAAAAATTGCTGCAAAAATCTGTCATTACTCATGATAAATAAATAATAAATAAAAAACATTTTTGTAAAATGCTCTAAAATCTGTCATTACCAACAAGAAAATAAATAAATAAAAGCAAAGCATTATAAAAATCTGTCATTACTCATAATAAACAATAAATAAAAACTTTTTTTTGTTGGTAAAAATGCTCCAAAATCTGTCATTACTCATGATGAATAAATAATAAATATTTTTTTTTTGTAAAATGCTCTAATATCTGTCATTTCTCATGATGAATAAATAATAAATAATTTTTTTTTTGTAAAATGCTCTAATATCTGTCAGTTCTCATGATGAATAAATAATAAATAAAAAACATTTTTGTAAAATGCTCTAAAATCGGTCATTACCCACAATAAATAAATAAAGCAAATTAAGAAAATAAAGAAAATAGATAAAAACTACACAAATAACAAAATTTTAAAAATACCATAAAGTGTGTCATTACTCACAAAAGTCATCGTCTGACTCCCTTTGTTTATGAAGGTCTCCATGGAAAGACTCCCGTCCCAGATGTTCCTGTTCAAAGCATCAGGATAAAGTGAATCAGAGCATCTTCACCACAGCATCAGTCAGAACAGAGCCATGAGCTTTCCTGGTGTCAAGACAAGCGTGTGTTTAGCGTAGCGCTGACTGACCCCAGTATACGTGTGAAGTAAATGCAGATGCCGTTGTGTTTTCCGGAGAAGATGACCTCAGGTCCAGAGGACAGCGCTGAGAAAGCGGCACCGCCGGGGCTCATGGGCGTTCCCGGGAAATAAGGGGTGGATACGGTTGGCGGGAACATGCCTGATGAAACAAACACACGGGACGCATCCATCAGGATCTAATGCACTGTGATATTATTGCATTCAAGTCTTTATTAAGAATAACATGCAAAATAATAAGAAAAAGACAACAAACAGATGCATTATGGGCCTGGAATAGAGAGACAGACACACACCATTGATTTATTTACTTGTGAAGAATGATTGCATTAAAGAGGACCTATTATGCTTTTATACCTTTAAAGGGTTAGTTCACCCAAAAATGAAAATTCTGTCATTAATTACTGACCCTCATGTCGTTCGACACCCGTCAGACCTCCGTTCATCTTCAGACACAAATGAAGATATTTTAGTGTAAATCTGATGGCTCTGAAAAGCCTCCATTGGCTCAACTTTACACTCTCAAGACCCTTAAAAGACACTAAAGACGTCAATACAAAGTCCATCTCACTACAGTGGTTCTACAATAACTTTATGAATCGGCGAGAATAGTTTTTGTGCGCAAAAAAACCCTAAATAACGACTTACATAGTGATGACGATTTCAAAACACGGCCTCATGAAGCTTCGAAGCGTTATGAATCAGTGAGTCTGGCGAGTGAGAATTTGGCGATTCAAACTGCTGAATCGACTCACTGATTCATAACGCTTCGAATGCTTCATGAGGCCGTGTTTTGCGATCGTCATCACTATATAAGTCGTTATTTAGGGGTTTTTTTGCGCACAAAAACTATTCTCGCCGATTCATAAAGTTATTGTAGAACCACTGTAGTGAGATGGACTTTGTATCGACGTCTTTAGTGCCTTTTAAGGGTCTTGAGAGTGAACCGTGCATTGAGCCAATGGAGGCCTTTCAGAGCATCAGATTTACACTAAAATATCTTCATTTGTGTCTGAAGATGAACGGAGGTCTGACGGGTGTCCAACGACATGAGGGGAAGTAATTAATGACAGAATTTTCATTTTTGGGTGAACTAACCCTTTAAGTAATTCATACACAGAATAAAGGGGCGGGGCCTGGTTGAGTTAGTTAGTAGTTGAAACTGATGGTTATGGTAAGGGGCGGGACATTTCCCAAACACCAATCACAACACACTGCTCCAATCAGAGCACAGTGTGCTTTTCAGAAGGAGGGGCTTCATAGAGACAGAGCGTTACTGACAGACTGGGAAGAGAGGAGCCGCAACAATGGAGAATATGAGGAAATAATCAACATTACAGCAGGAAAACCTGCTCTAGTAAAGCCAGAACACAACATAACAGGTCCTCTTTAACATCAGCTGTACTAGTCCACACAGATTAGTGAAGCGGCCACTGGTCTGAGGGGTAGTTTTATACCTGGGGCAGGTGTGGCAAGGAAACTGGGGTTTGGTAGGGGGCTGCCGACAGGCATTGGGGATCCTACAATCACAGCAGACTACAGATTAGACATTAGTCAACACTGACAGCTTCTAAGTGAGATTCGACACAGTTAATGGTTACAACGAGATTTGTGCGGCAGGTTGAAACGTTTCTCACCTGGTACAGGGGAGCTGAAGAGCGGGCCGACGTTACTGGGCGCAGAAATGGCAGATGGGAAACGCATCTGAGCTTCTCCACCGTACCTGCATACAAACACCTTCTGTGTTAAATACACCACGTCAAATCAGGACGAGCAATGTGTAAAAACTATTTTTCATGATGATTTTGTTGGCCATATAAAATTAAGAAACAATTTGTGAAGATTGCAATGGTTTTAAAGTGCATTTTATGATAATGGTAACGTTGATCATGGGGAATTAATTACATTTTACACTATATTCAAAACAGCTGTATAATATTTTGTATTTTTGACCAAATAAATGCAGCCTTGCGGAGCAGAAGACTCTTTCAAAATCATTAAAACATATTTTTGACCCCAAACTTTTGATCGGTAATGTGTGTGTGCGTGTATATCTATCTATCTATCTATCTATCTGTCTATCTATCTGTCTATCTGTCTATCTATCTATCTATCTATCTATCTATCTATCTATCTATCTATCTATCTATCTATCTATCTATCTATCTATCTATCAGATTAGATTCAACTTTATTGTCATTACACAAGTACAAGGCAACGAAACGCAGTTTAGGTCTAACCAGAAGTGCAATAGCAGCAAGTGCAGGATATACAACGTTTGCATAAGTGCAGGACATGGATATGTACTGAGTATATATAAATATATCTATAAATAGAGAGATGGTTATTACTATAAAGAGAATTTGCAGGTGAATATGTACAGTGAATAATATACAGATGGTTATTACTATAAACAGAATTTACAGGTGGATATGTAATATAATATACAGATGGCTATTACTATAAACAGAATTTTACAGATAGAGGTATACAATGATATGTTAGGCTAAAATGAGGAATATGGCAGTGGATTAAGGTAGTGCAATAAATTATGGACAGAAGCTATCCGGAAAAAAAAGTGTAAAAGTGCAGTAGAAAGTGATTGCATATTACAGTTAGAAGTACGGTGCAAAATGCAAATGTAAACAGTAGGTACTGTAAATAACAGTCGGCAGTGCAAATGAGCATAATACAGTTAAGGTATGGTAGTGCAAAATGAATAAGTAAACAGTTGTGACTGTAATAAACAGTCGGTAGTGCAAATAAAGTGAAGGTGGATGTGAGGTAGGAGAGTTATCAGTATATGAGGGAAGTGGATCAACGGGGGTTTGAGTTCAGTAAAGAGACAGCTCTGGGGAAAAAACTGTTCTTTAGTCTGCTGGTCCTGGTCCGGTGGATCCTGAAACGCCTGCCGGAGAGCAGGAGAGAAAACAGTCTGTGGGCTGGGTGAGAGGAGTCCTTGAGGATGCTGCGAGCTCGATGCAGACAGTGTTTCCTCTGGATGTGCTCGATGGCAGGTAGTGGAGTCCCTGTGATGCGCTGGGCAGTTTTCACCACCCGCTGCAGTGCCTTGCGCTCCGCAACAGAGCAGCTCCCATACCACACTGCTACACAGTTGGTCAGGATGCTTTCTATTGCACAGCGATAGAAGTTCACCAGGATAGCCAAGGAGAGCTGATTCTTCCTCAGTGTCCTCAGGAAGAAAAGGCGCTGGTGAGCCTTCTTGACCAGGCTGGAGGTGTTGGTCGTCCACGACATGTCCGCCGAGATGTGGATCCCAGGAACTTGAAACTGGAGACACGCTCAACAGCCATTCCATTGATGTGGATGGTGTCGTGTGTGCCTCTTGACTCCTTCCTGAAGTCCACGATGAGCTCCTTCGTTTTGGTGGTGTTGAGGAGCAGGTTATTATCAGCGCACCATGTGGCCAGGTGCTGGATCTCCTCCCTATAGGCAGTCTCATCGTTGTTGCTGATGAGCCCGATCACCGTTGTGTCGTCCGCAAACTTGACGATGGAATTAGATCCATACACAGGCTTGCAGTCGGCGGTGAAGAGGGAGTAGAGAAACGGGCTTAGCACACAGCCCTGTGGTACACCAGTGTTGAGTGTGATGGATGTGGAGCAGGTGAATCCTGAACAAACATTCTGGGGTCTGTCAGTTAGGAAGTCCAAAATCCAGTTACACATTGAAGTGTTGATGCCCAGGTCTCCAAGTTTGGCTATTAACTTGGTTGGGATGACAGTGTTGAATGCTGAGCTGAAGTCAACAAACAGCATGCGTGCGTAAGTGTTTTTATTGTCCAGGTGAGTGAGCAGAGAGTGCAGTGCCATGGAAACGGCATCCTCTGTGCTCCTATTGCTGCGGTAGGCAAACTGGTGTGAGTCCAATGTGGATGGTAGAGAGTCTTTTAGGTGTTCCAGGACCAGCCGCTCAAAGCACTTCATGACGATGGGTGTGAGTGCTACAGGGCGGTAGTCATTAGGGCACCTTGGGTTAGAGTGTTTTGGCACTGGCACAATGGAAGTGCGTTTAAAGCATGAAGGTACAGCTGCTTGGGCAAGAGACAGGTTGAAAATGTCTGTAAAAACCCCAGCGAGCTGCTCCGCACATGCCCTGAGAACACGACCAGGGATGTTGTCTGGTCCAGCAGCCTTGTGCGCGCTGATCCGGCTCAGAGCCTTGCAGACATCTGTGGAGGAGAGTGTGATTGGTGGGTGGTCAGCTGAGGGTTTGAGCTTGGTGGCAGTTTCTCTGTTGTCTCTTTCAAAGCGAGCATTAAAAGTAATTTAGCTCGTTCAGGAAGTTGACATCAGTGGCTGCGGGGGTGGAGTGGGTGGGTTTGTAGTCACTGATGGCCTGAATGCCCTGCCACATGCGTCGAGGGTCAGAGTTGGAAAAGTGACCCTCTATCTTTAGCTTGTAGCAGTGCTTGGCCTTTTTGATGCCCCTCTTCAGGTTTGCTCTGGACGTACTGTAGGCTTGTGCATCTCCTGATCTGAAGGCAGTATTGCGTGACTTCAGCAGGAGTCGAACTTCCCTGTTCATCCATGGCTTCTGATTTGGGTATGTGGTGATCTGTTTCTGGGTTGTAACACTGTCAATGGTGGTATTGATATGATCCAATACAGAGGAGGTGTAGGAGTCAATGTCTGTGTGAGCGCCACTAGTGGCTTGAGAAGCAAACACACTCCAGTCTGTGTGTAGAAACCTTTCCTGGAGTGTGGAATCAACCCCCGCAGGCCACACCTTGATGGTCTTCACTGATGGCTTCACACGGTTGATGAGGGGTGCATATTTGGGGATGAGGAACAAAGAAAGGTGATCTGACGGTCCCATGTGGGGGAGGGGTGTCGCAACGTAAGCGCCAGCCATGTTTGTGTAAACATGGTCTAAGGTTTTGTTTCCTCTGGTGTGGCAGGAAACATGCTGGTGAAACTTGGGTAGCACTGACTTTAAGTTTGAGTGATTAAAGTCACCTGCAACAATAAACGCAGCTTCCGGGTGATCAGTCTGTTGTTTACTGATGGCTGCGTGAAGTTCTTTCATAGCAAGCTTGGCATCAGCATCCGGGGGAATATAGGCTGCAGTGATAATAGTGGAGGTGAACTCCCGCGGTAGATAAAACGGTCTACATTTAACCATGAGAAACTCGAGGTTAGCTGAACAATGACTCCCAACAATAGCAGAGTTTGTGCACCAGGCTTTGTTAATGTAAATGCACAATCCACCACCTCTGGTCTTACCGGAGCCATCTAATGTTCTATCCGCCCGGAGCGTGTGGCATCCCGCTAGCTCAATAGCGGTGTCCGGTATTCCGCCGTTTAATATATATATATGCAGTGTGTGTGTGTAATTGTATTGCTACAATGTTGCAAATAACATGTAAATACATTTATTAGATATTCTCTCACGTGTTCACTTGACAAATATTGATTATTTTAAAAGCTGCACTATGTAACTTTTCCGTCCGCTAGAGGTCGTCTGTTCAAAACAAAGGCGTAGTTTGATGACGGCACGTTTGAGCGCAGAATCTCGGGTCATGTGATCTTCAGCTCAGAATCAGGACAGGACTCGGGCAGAAATCATGTTGATGTGATTATTAACGTTACTGTAGTGAAGCAGAAGCAGGACGAGTGTTGTGGAGCTGAGGAACCGCTGGAGCGATTGTTCATAAGATGAACGCAACACACGCCTCGCGAGCAGCGGGACTTTTATTATGCCACAGTCGCCACTTCCGCTCCTCCGCTCATGAGTGTGAGGTAACGCAGCTCTGCTGATCATATTACACACATCTGAGTGTGTTGATGATGGGATGGCGTTACTCTGCTATGACACTTGTTCACACTGCAGTGAGAGGAAAGCGCTTCTGCAGAATAACACCAGAAACCGAGGGGAACGCGGATATGATGTCATCGACAGGCCACGCCCTCACACGTCCCGGTTCCTCGGGTAAAAGAGCATCTCACCATTTACAAATAGTTGAAACATTTGGGATATTGTAAGTACTCAACTCAACAAAATATATAACACTGGCCTAGTGGCTTCTGGATATTTTACTGAAAAAATTTTACATAGTGCAGCTTTAATATTCTTATACTTGGCTAGAATGACTGGTGACGTGAAATGGTTCCTCTGATTTAAAAACACCTAAATCATATCTGACCTGAAGAAGGCTCGAGTGGCCCATATGGACACCTCTCTATCAGACGCTGCAGTGGAACAGGCCAAGATGAGCGCCGTGGCACACGCCTGCTCTTCCTGTGAACGGAGATGAATATTTATAGAGAAATACATTAAAGGGTTAGTTCACCCAAAAATGAACATTCTGTCATTAATTACTTCCCCTCGTGTCGTTGGACACCCGTCAGACCTCCGTTCATCTTCAGACACAAATGAAGATATTTTAGTGTAAATCTGATGGCTCTGAAAGGCCTCCATTGGCTCAATGCACTTTACACTCTCAAGACCCTTAAAAGACACTAAAGACGTCGTTACAAAGTCCATCTCACTACAGTGGTTCTACAATAACTTTAAGTCGGCGATAATAGTTTTTGTGCGCAAAAAAACCCTAAATAACGACTTACATAGTGATGACGATTTCAAAACAAGGTATCATGAAGCTTCGAAGCGTTATGAATCAGTGAGTCGATTCAGCAGTTTGAATCGCCAAATTTCAGCAGTTTGGCGGTTTGACACGCGATCCGAATCATGAATCGACTCACTGATTCATAACGCTTCGAAGCTTCATGATGCCGTGTTTTGAAATCGTCATCACTATGCAAGTCGTTATTTGGGGTTTTTTTTGCGCACAAAAACTATTATCGCCGACTTAAAGTTATTTTAGAACCACTGTAGTGAGATGGACTTTGTAACGACGTCTTTAGTGCCTTTTAAGGGTCTTGAGAGTGTAAAGTGCATTGAGCCAATGGAGGCCTTTCAGAGCCATCAGATTTACACTAAAATATCTTCATTTGTGTCTGAAGATGAACGGAGGTCTGACGGGTGTCCAACGACATGAGGGGAAGTAATTAATGACAGAATTTTCATTTTTGGGTGAACTAACCCTTTAAGATGACAGCATTAAAATAACAAGCATGAGGACACATACCCTGTGCAGCTTGAAGAACCTCTCGATCTCTTCGCTCTCGCCTCCAGCGCTGCTCACCAGCAGGTGGCGCAACTGATCCACCGGCCGAAACTTGTGGAAGATGTGACTGCCCTGCAGACGACACACAAACAGTGAGAGAAGAAGAGCGTGAAGAATATCACACAGTGTCATCAACAGGAAGATAAATCACACCTGAGCGGACAAGAGAACAAATTTCTGCGGCGGGATGTTGTGCTGCTGAACGACTAAAGGAGAATCAGTGACTGGAATGAGATCTTTATTCAGAGGAGTGAGGATTCTGGGAGATTTCGATTCCTCGATTGAACACAGAGCCCATGAGTGACCGTCCACGTTCACCGTCATCTGAAGAAAAAGACAAAAAATATGAGCGTCAGAGCACCATCTTTAAAAAAAAAAAGGGCCAAAATTTCCAGTTTAAGACTTTTTATGGCCTTAAAGGGATAGTTCACCCAAAAATGAAAATTCTGTCATTATTTACTCACCCTCAAGTTGTTCTAAACCCGTATGAGTTTCTTTGTTCTACTGAACACAAAAGAAGATATTTAGAAGAATGTCTGTTACTAAGCAGATAGAGCAACCATTGGTAGTCATTCTTCTAAATATCTTCTTTTGTGTTCAGTAGAACAAAGAAACTCATACGGGTTTGGAACGACTTGAGGGTGAGTAAATGACAGAATTTTCATTTTTGGGTGAACTATCCCTTTAAATTTTATATAATTTAAAGGATTAGTTCACTTTTAAATAAACTTTTGCTGATAATTTACTCACCCCCATCTCATCCAAGATGTCCATGTCTTTCTTTCTGCAGTCGAAAAGAAATTAAGGTTTTTGATGAAAACATTCCAGGATGTTTCTCCATATAATGGACTTTAATGGGCTCCAAACGGTTCAAGGTTTCAGTGCAGCTTCAAAGGGCTTTAAACGACACCAGACGATGAATAAGGGTCTTATCTAGCCAAACCATCAGTTTCTACCAGAAACCGAGCAGTATTTATGCTATTATTTTACCTCTTATCAGATGAGCGTGATCATCTCTGAGCTCCGCCATAACTTCCGCTAAGTGAGGTCAAATACGAGTGTGGTCATAGATATATCGATCGTAGATGCCTCATTCTACTGATCCGTGCAGGCGCTAATGAGGCATCTACGTATGCATCTATGACCACGCTCGTATTTGACCTCACTTAGCAGAAGTTATGGCGGAGCTCAGAGATGATCACGTTCATCTGATGAGAGGTAAAATAATAGCATAAATACTGCTCGGTTTCTCGCAGAAACTGATGGTTTGTCTAGATAAGACCCTTATTCATCATCTGGTGTCGTTTAAAGCCCTTTGAAGCTGCACTGAAACTGGCATTTGGACCTTGAATTGTTTGGAGCCCATTAAAGTCCATTATATGGAGAAATATTTTCATCAAAAACCTTAATTTCTTTTTGACTACAGAAAGAAAGACATGGACATCTTGGCAGTGTTAATTTTGACAGCATATTTTGATTTAGTTTTAGTCAGTCTTTTGACTAAAATGCCATTTAGTTTTAGTCATATTTTAGTCACTTGAATTGTTTTTAGTTTTAGTCTAGTTTTAGTCGACTAAATATCATAAGATTTTAGTCGACTAAATCTACAGTAGATGTAGTCTCCTAAAATCTATTGAGTTTAGTTAAATTGTAATACATTAAGCATTTAAGTATTACATAACCGACTGTCACTTGAACTGACATTTTGACATCATTTTGTTTTTGACATTAAAAATACACGAAAGAGCTCAAATCACTTTTTTGTTTGTTTTTAAAAACATCTATATAGTTTGTATAACTTTGTATTTCTGTTTTAGTTAGTATATCATGTTAAGCTAAAGCTTCAAATAAGTTTGTTTATTTATTTTTTTTATTTCAGTAAACATTTATTTAATTTCAAGTAAGAAATATTTTTTTTAATGGTTTTAGTTAACTATTATAATAACCCTGATACTTTATTGAATATGTGTCAAATACTGGTCTTTCCTCCTAACCATGAATTAAATTAAATACAGTTTATTGTGCAAGCAAAAACTAATATATAATGCGTGACTTTTAATTATAAACCAGCTGGAAATACACCGGGACTCTTATTTTGAAATCTCGCCTTACTATTGCAGTTGCAGGAGCTCATTCAAGTTCAGATGAGGAGATAAAATATGCGGTTACAACCGTCTAAAACCTATTACTATATAAACATGGTAAAGTAAACAGTGTCATTATTCATCAGCATTAGTTCATAAACAATTGCCTGGCATAAATGTGTGTTATTGATTGATTGAGCCGCTCTGGAGCTGGATTGGGTTCGTGTGAGCCGTGTTTTCCAGCGGTTAGATCAGCTCAACTCAAATGTGTGCATCTGTTTCACAAGACATCAGTTCTGACTGGATCTCTTCCCTAATCGTTCCTCCTTAACATTTTCGTCTCGTTTTTATTTGTTGACGAAAATGACAGTTGATTTTCGTTATAGTTTTTGTCATCCAACACTGGTTTTTATTTAGTTATCGTCTCGTTTTCGTCAGTGAAAAAAGGTAGTTGACGAAAATTATTCATCAACGAAATTAACACTGCATCTTGGATGACATGGGGGTGAGGAAATTATCAGCAAAAGTTTATTTAAAAGTGCTAATCCTTTAATTCCCGCAGGAAAACCGATAGACAGCAAGTGGCTTGATCTCTGACCTGAGCTTCCATGAGGGGCTTTTTAAAGGGAAAGGAATCGTGGTTGATGCACCACAGGACATCGCTGTCTTCGGTCTCAGACGAGGCCATCAGCAGAACACCTTTACTGTAGAGAGCCTTGTGGACTTTAGCTGGTTTCTGGAGAGTGGAGGACGCAGAGAATCCGGGCGGAAGACGCACATGCACCAGCGACAGGATGGAGGGCCGGGCCAGGACGTGTTTGGCGGTGGGCGGAGCAAAAGGGATGCTGCTAAAGTAAAGACGCACACCTGCACAACACACAGAAACACAACTATAAATACAGATCAGAGCTTCATTAGTCTCCGTTTATAACTGAAGAGTTCGTACCAGCATGAGTGACGGCCAACAGCTGACAGTCTGACGACTCCGAGCGATCGATTACTGCGATCTGAACGATGGGTTTGAACACAGAGCGATCAATCGTCCTGAAAAAAAGAAGCAAAGACACGAATTTGAGCTGATAAATGCATTATAAAGGGAATTAAAATCTTACAAGAAAACACTATTAGTGATCATATCAGTATTAACCAATATTATCAATTTAATTCATTTTAAATTTTACTAATGATAAATGTATTATGAATAACGAAATTTCATTTTAAAATAATGTTATTAATGATAATTACTAATATACTAATTATTATTATTATTATTAAAGAACAACTAGGAGTGCACAGCATAATGGTGATTATTAGTATTTTGCAATGCATTTAAATTGATTTAAAGATTAATGATATTATGAATCTATTAATAAAATTGTATTTTTATAATAAAATAATGTTATTATTAATTATTAATCAAATTTAATTATTATTATGATGAATGAAAAGTGCGCATTTTTGTTATTTATTATAAATGTTATTATTAATAATAAAATAATGCTATAAGTAATTATTATTACCATAAATATCATTAAGAAAAAATAAGAAAGCACAATATATTGGTGAGCATATTAATATTGACCAATATTAGCATTTTTAAAATTATTTTTACATGTATTAAAGACGATTAATTTATATAATATATTATAGAATAAAATACAAAATAAATAAAATATTTTACATAAATGTATATTAAAGATAATATATGAATTATTATATATTTATATATTATTATTACAATTTATTTGTAATATTTATATAATATTACAATTTAAAACAGCTGTTTTCTATGTGAATATACTGTAAAATGTAATGTATTCCTTATTTATAATATATATTGAATTTATTTATGTAAAATTATTCAAAATGTAATCACTCAAATAGTAAACTCATATTGGCTATGTATTTATCAGCCAAAATGTTTCTATGAGAGGTGAAGCTGTACCTGGCGATGTTTCCAGCCGCTGAGATGATGGAGCTTTGATAAAGATAATGATATTATGAAACTATTATTAATACAATTTAATTTTTATATTAAAATGTTTTTATTAATGTAATTTAATTATTATTATGAATGAAAAGTGTACAATATTATTAAGTGTAAATATTAAGATAAAATAAGAAAGCACAATATACTGGTGACCATATCAGTATTGACCAATATTTGCATTTTTTTTATTTATTAAACATGATTAATTTGTATAATAATATATTATAATACTATTAATAATTATAATAAAATACAAAATATATAAAACATTTTACAAAAAATTCTATTCAAGATAAAATATTAATCCTATACTATAATATATTAATTACTAATATATATATATATATATAAACTTATTTGTAACATTTATATAATATTATTACAATTTAAAACAGATGTTTTCTATGTGAATATACTGTAAAAGATATATATATTTCATATATTTGTGTAAAATTATTCAAAATGTAATCATTCAAATTGTAAACTCATATTGGCTATGTATTTATCAGCCAAAATGTGAAGCTGTACCTGGCGATGTTTCCAGCCGCTGAGACGATGGAGCTTTGAGACATGGCGGCGACTCGACTCATTCCCTGCCCATCAGCGCCGAGATCATACACCTGACAGACACAAGAGCACATCAGAACGCCACTCAAAACCATAAACCGCACGCGATTCATTATCAAAGCACACACCTGCAGAACACCCTTCTCGGAGCGCGTGTATAAAATGTTCCGCGAATTGTCAACAGCAATTTGGACAACGGGATCTGCAACAAACGACACGATTAAAACGAGAAACATGACATAGAAGCAGAAAACAGCCTGTGTTCGTCAGCCGCTCTCACCGTCCTCAGAGAAGGAGAACTGCAGTAGTGAAGGAATGAGGAAGGACAGGCTGCTCTTGGAGTGGTTGATCTTCCTGCAGCGCTGACTGAACCAGCCCGCTTCAGCCTGATAGGCGATCTCGTACAGGCAGCCATCTTTACCCGCCATGAAGATGCGGCCCACCTCCGTGGAGGTGATGGCCAACAGGTAGGTGTTATCCGTGGGGATGGAGTAGAGAGGATCCGGCAAAAGCTGCATCGCTCCCGACATGCTGTCATTCAAACCTACTGGAATATGAACACAGGGTCGAGAATAAGTCCTGTGTGAACACTAGGGCTGAAGCTTTATATTCATCAGGGCTCTGAACCGGTTCAAGGAACGAAAACGAAAACCGGAAACAAACGAAATTAAGAGGAACAGAAACGAAAACGAAATCAAAATCAATTTGAATCGTTCTGAACCGAAACGTAATTTGAAATGACCATTAACCGGTTAATAACGTTATTTTATCATTCTTTTAATATTTTAATTTGGCAGTGACCAATCATGAATAGAGTAGTCCAGCATGTGACGTGACGGATCAAGCGTGAGTGAAATGTCATCTATGAATCTACCGGTTACGCAAGTCAGTGTGAGCGCGCATTTACATGCCTCAAGTACATTTCTTTCACCGCTGAGGTCATCAATGAATGTGCAGGTATTGGAGGACATTCTTTTCAAATGTTTAAATAAGCAGTTCAGACTTTAAGCTCAAATAGTCTGATTTAGGCTAGTTTGTGGATTTCGTTTAAGCCTGTCCAAGTACTAGCATCTATCAAACATTTGTCCTATAGTCTTTCAGATTGCCAATACAGGACAGGTCAATGTTTTCTATATAGACGGTTGATGCTTCGTATTAAATGGTATGTTATATTGCATTAAATGATCAAGCTTTATTAGCTGACTGAATTTGATTATGGGATGCAAGGACGTGTTGCGCAGTGTTTGCTTTGAAATTAGCAGTTGACAGTGCATTAAAAGAGCAATGGTTATCCAGTTTATTTATTCTTTATTCATGCAATTTTTAAAACAAGTCGTGTTGAAAAAAAGTTATGTACAAAGAATGTTATCACTCTTCTGAAAATAATTCGGCTTAAGAGGCCACTTTAGATTGTCTAACGCTCCATTAAAACAGGTCAATATTTGTCCCGCTGTTTATGCTTTGTAATTAATGCATGTATTTCTGTTGTAGTTTTAAAAATGTTATGAAATAAATATTCAAGTTTAATTATCATGCGTTATATTATTATTGAGTGAAAAATAAGTCTATTTATACATATTTGTTTAAAGTATAGGCTAAATTAAAATAACGTTATTAACCGGTATTTTTTCAAATCAAACCGTTTTCGGATCAGTAATGTTTAATGAGGAACACAAAAACGGAAACGCTATAATATCGATTCTGCTCGGAGTGAACCCATTGATATTTTTTTCAGTTTTTAAGCCCCTAAGGGTTCCCACTCTTTTTCAGCAACCATTTTCCAGTACTTTTCCAGGACATTTTTAAATTTTACTACGGCGGGAATAAAAGACAAGGATCATGCCAAATATTGCTTTCGAAGTCTTTAAAAGCCGTACAGTTTATTGCCCTTACTTAACAATCCAGCATTTCTCAATATAATCATACATTATGACTATGGAAGCTTGTTTACACCACAGAATAGAAAGAAAAGGTAATTGTGACTTTTTATCTCGCTATTCTGACTTTCTCGCAATTGCGAGTTTACATATTTGTGATATAGACGCGAAAATTGTCGCACTTCTTTTTTCCTCAGAATTTGACTTTATAACTTGCAATTGCAGTTTAGATCTCACAATTCTGAGGAAAGAAGTCAGACTTGCAACTGCGCAAAAAAGGCTCACCACATCTGCAACAATTAGTCTGTAATAATATAGTCAATTGTGAAGAAAAGACTTGCGAGTTTATATCACGCAATTCTGACTATATCTTGCAATTCTGACTTTATAACACACAAATGTGACTTTATATCAAAATTATTTGATTAGGTAACAGCTTACGAGTTAACATTCACAGCATACATTAGAGCAGTTAATAGCATTAGCAAGACTAAACATCATTATTCAAAATACTACTCATACGTATCAAGCATTCCTAAACATGTGCTTTCTGCAACTAGCGCTAATTGATTGACCCAGCGATAAACTCGTTATACTCGGCTAAAGAACTTTTTTTTAAAGAATTTTCCCAGACAACAAGATTTTCCAGGACATTGTACATTTTCTCAAATCTCCCATGTGTTTTCCAGGACGAGTAGGAACCCTGTTATAGCAACGCCCACCTGGAGGGCAAAACAAGGCTTTCCTCAGTAGCCCACCAGTCATTTTTACCAGGTTTGTAGTCAGTATTAATGCAGTAAGATATTAAAAGACCAAATTCAATACACACATTATTGATGATGCATACTTTATACAGGAAAGCAGATGAACACCGAATATTAATGCAACACAAGTTCTCTCGTCAAGCGTATTTTTCCATTGAAACCCATTATAAAGAAAACGTGTTGCGTTCATATTCTTGCGCATGCATGACCCTGATTAATCAATGACCGATAGGTTTTAGCAATGAAATGTATTATCGACAATTAATCAATCATCGATTAATCATAAACATCCCTAATTCAGATACACAAGTAGACATTATAAAATACTTTTTTGGTAAAGTTTTGTTTTAATTGAAGTTTTTCTGCATACTGAAGCTTTCCTCGCTTTCCATTAATTCCTAAGGGGGTCAAATTGACCCACGAGGGACTGATTTATTACTTTTTTTTATTTCAACCACATAAACTCCTCGGATCTAGTCAATTTTTTTTGTTTATTCGTATATGGTCCAAGTGCGACAAAAGTCACAAGGTCTTGGACACCTCTGATGAGCACTCAATTTTAAAATATTTTTTTCTAACATTTAATTCGGGTCAAAATGACCTGAGGGACGGGTATACAGTGAAGATTATGCAGTGTTTTATTTATACATTTGATTATTCAATTTCTGCAGAAAAATTACTATTGTTTTGCTAATGAGTGCAATTACTAATAAATATTACATATTTGTTTAATGGAAATTTAACAGTGAAGCACTGAGCTTGAATTGATATGAAGATAAAATTAACCTTTATTAACATCAATAATGTGTAAAAACCTAATTTTTACAGGGAAAACTGACCGACAGCTTCAGTGATTATAAAAAGAGCGCTCTTTACTTGTTTTCTGTGTAATTCAGACAATTTGACTATGACTTTCTCCTTTATTTCCATATATTAGGGAGTGGAAATGGCTAATAAGTCAATAAGTGTTCCTCTGCCGCCATCTACTGGTTATAGTGGTCATTTCATGTATTCTTTAAATAAAAGTGCTTGTTTGCCATAGTGTTAATTTTCCTACACCTGTTAATCTTTTAGTTTTACAAATCATCACATTAAAAATAACATTAAAATTGGAAACGCTGGAAAAAGTGTGATGCCCTTGAAAAGTGCTTGAATCACTCTCAAAAGGTTGCACAAACCCTGAGATGAATAATGTAAAAAAAAAAAAAAACATTTGACTATTTCTTCCACAATACCATGTGGTGTTAGTACAGTAAATCATGTGGTGTTAGTACAGTAAATCATGGTGAATGTTGGTGATTTGTGACTGAAAACCCTTATCTTCGCTCATGTCTCAATGTCTTATTGTTTGTAATTTGCTTCCTTGTTCTATATATATCATTACGATAAGATTTGTCATATTGCCCACCGCTAGCGAACACACATGCAATTGTTGATGAACTCCAAACATGACACTCACCTGTCTGGACTTTTGGGAAGCTCAAGCCCAGGATCACAACATCCACCGGTGTGGCCAACACTAACAGGAAGTGGATGTGAGGCTGAAAAATACCTGTAAAAACAAAGGTTACCCACGTCAGTTCAATGTTTATAATATAAACTCATAATAAGTGGTAAAATATCAAATTATGAAATCCATAATACTTGGAAAAACCCACTAACCTGGCTTTGGTTTGACAAGTCCAACTGACAGTATAGTTTCACTGAGGCCGTCAAAATACGCCACATCACTCCTGAACAAGACGGGATATAAATCTCAATGAACATCACGTGTCTGAAATATCTAACTGACATCCCATCTGTCGATACTCACCCATCCTCATAATTCCACATAAAAATGTCATTATCAATAGTGAGCCACGCCCTGGAGATTTCTGGGAAAACTCCCATCATGCAGTTGCACTGCATATCTGTTCAGTGTCAATTAAGGCAATGAAACAGAAGTTGTGCTAGTCTTTTCTTTCCTATTCCCATACATCCGAGTGAAGCTGCTTCTCAAACAAGAACAAATGTAGGGCGGGGCTTGATTTTGTCTGTTGGATGGTTGTGATTTGCAGGGTTTTTCATTCATTGTAATTTTTTTGCCGGCCGCCAAAACAAATTTTTGTCTTCTGACATAAACCATATTTTCAATGAACGGGAAACAAATCCTATCCGGTTATGAAGTGTTTTCTGTGTGTTGACATCTTTCGCAATGTTCTAACAGACGGGATTCGCACACAACGCATCTGCTAAAGTCCGATTCACGAACCAATGACTCCTTTGAACCGAATCCTTTTAACAACTGGTTAGAACAACTGATCCGTCCAACGCTGAACTAACAAATCAGTTTATTCATTTACTCAGAACATCTGAAAGGAGAACACAAGTGTGCTTACCCAATTTAGCAAGAGTGGGTGTAGGAGTTAGTTTTAATTATCCACAGTCTTTCAGCTTATTTATATTCACAATGTGTAGTAAAATAAATAGCCTATAAATCATTTAGTTTAGACTGGAGTGAGGTGAACCCAGAACAAAGTTGTTATTATAGCTAGCTGATAATTTTATGAAATTGTATATGGCAGAAAATTAGGCTATTTGTTAATTTTTTTTAAATACTACTTTTTAATATTGATATGATTATATACCAAAAAATTATCTGTAAATAGTGTAAAAATGAGGAATAAAAAAAAAAAAATCAAGGTATCAAAATAAGATTTCTTTAAATTTATTTAAAATGTATTGTCAGTATTGTGCTTGCAGATCACGTGGGTAGGGTACTTTTTTACTGTGCGTGTGTGTGTGTGTATGACCATGTCTGTCACCCACCACCGAAGACCATTTTTGCCCCAGGAAAAACCCTGGGTTTGCTATTAGTGGATCTCATGTCACTCCCATGAGATCCACCAATAGCAAACAACAACCATCCAACAGACAAAAAGTTGCCCCGCCCTCATCATCAGAGACGAGAAGAGATGCTGCAAGAGGGAGGGGAAGTTATTCTGATTCAAGATTACGAAAAACATGAGTTTAAACAATAATGACATGCACAGATAAATCATTTATAACTGATTAATTATACAAGACACTTTCTTTGCAGAGATGATGATAAAAACAAGCGTTTGGATGGTAGGATACGGCCGAACTGCTCCACGAGCTCTGGGGGCAGAGGAACCCTGCGGATGGTGCTGAGCTCCGGGAGACTCGGCACGCTGATCAGCCCTGGGCCCTGCAGAGGGTAGTCCATGTCCGACATGCCCGAGAGAGTCGGCATATCTGCCAAACAAATGCGTTTTGAACATGAGTCTCAACAGGCAATGCGTTAAACACCCCCCGTGGTGAAAATCAAGTGTTTGATGTTGTTTGTGTGTCTATGTGGTGTTTTCAATGTGCTTTAAAGGGGTGGTTGCATGCGATTTCACTTTTTTAACTTTAGTTAGTGTGTAACGTTGCTGCTTGAGCATAAACAGTATCTGCAAAGTTACAGCGCTGAAAGTTCAATGCAAACAGAGATATTGTCTTTTAAAGTTATGGCAGTTTATTGCCTACAAAAACGGCCGGTTTGGACTACAACAAGCTTCTTCCCGGGTTGGTGACATCATAAACACCTGCTATTAACATAAACACTGCCCCCGCGAACACACAACAAAGTGGGCGGGGCCACGTCACAGTCATTATGAAAGAGAGAGAGCTGTCGCAGAACTACAAACTACATTTGGCCATCTAACCAATCTAAGACCATTGTGTTTTTTCGGAGGGATGGGCTTCACAGAAGCAGGAAGCAAACGAGCCGTTCAAAGGACAGTGGAGACAGCGGTGTGTAATAAAGGTAAAATATAAGAAAAATATGGCGTTTTTAAAAAAAAAAAGTATTAAGACATGTTATACTGCGGCCCATAAACACAACCAAGCCTAGAAAAAAAACACGGAACCACCCCTTTAAGACAAATTCATAATCAACACCATTGCTGAATATTTTCTCCTTAAAACTGCAGTGAACTAATCTCAAAAACATGGTGTTTCTGATGTATATAAAATAATTATTTATTGTTGTTATTATTAGTAGTAGTGTAGATGTAGCTAAACGGAACATGGTTTGTGTGACATTCGCAACACATTATTAGCTCTTTGATAACGTCAAGCCAAAGGCTAATCGTATTACTTACCGTCGTGTCCGACGTTGTAGAAAGCGATACATAAAACGCATTAGCATTCTGAATGTATGAAGACAGGGCTCATTTGCATATTTATGGACTAAGGCCCCGAGATGCGTTTAGCTGTATACGTAAAAATGTTTTAAACGTATCAGCGTTTCGTCCACACGGATCCAGCGTTTTGGGAGCCTGAAACCGATATTTTTTGAAACAGGGTCCCAGAGTGGATAAATCTGAAAACGACACCCTTGCGTTTTCATGTGTATACAGCCAATCCGTATATTTTGTGAAACAGTCGGGCTGGGCGATATGGCCTAATAAAAAAAATCCCAGATTTTTTCACAAAAAATACGATTTGCGATTTAAATCGAAAAATTATAAATTATATTTTTATGTAAATAAAAAGTGCATATTGATGCTAATTTAATTTGTTATTTGCTGGTTTTCGACATAAAACTTAATTCAGGATTCTGTGATTTATACTGTAATAATACTGTATCCTAAATTGGGGATAATTCACCTATTTCATATGCTGAAGTAAATTTCTGGAGTGTTAAAGATTAAAAGAAAAAATAATAACAAGAACCCATTATTTTTAGGAGTTGCTCATTCACCAGTTAGGAGCTATTTTAGTCTTAAAATTCTTTGTGAATATGGGCCCTGATGTCTGTAGACATAGATGTAATGTCACTCTACTTGTAAGATACAGTAGTTTGTTGTGGTTAAATAGAGACAGATGTCTTACAGATTAATTTCCCCCTATTTTGTAGGTACTTGGAGTACAAAGCAGGATCTGCAGCATCAATGACAATAGCTGACCCCACACAGCCTCAAATATCATCGTTTGCTCAAAGGGTCCACTTATATTCCCCAAAATCAGCCAGGCAACAGGCCATCACCCAGTCCATCCTCCAGGACCTTGTGGTTGGATGCTCTCTCCCCCTGTCTATCGTTGAAAATCCAAATTTTAGACGCTTCCTGAATGTCATTGATTGCAAATACACTCCTGTGTCTAGGACCAGCTTGACAGAGAAGTGGATACCTCATCTTGTCACTAAAGTTAAAGGGTTAGTTCACCCAAAAATGAAAATTCTGTCATTAATTACTTACCCTCACGTCGTTCGAGACCCGTAAGACCTCCGTTCATATTCGGAACACAAATGAAGATATTTTTGTGTAAAGCTGATGCTGAGAAAGGCTTCAGATAGGCCTCCATTGGCATTCAGTACACTTATACTCCCAAGACGGATAAAAGGCACTAAAAACGTCGTTACAAAGTCCATCTCACCACAGTGACTCTACAATAATCTTACGATGCGACGACAATAGTTTTTGTGCGCAAAAAAATCATAACAACACCTTTTTCCAACTTGTTACTGCCTTCCGTGTGTGTCTCCACGACGCATGCACGAGAATATGACGCAGATCCGGCGTTCGGACACATGACCCAGAAGTGATTTGTTTACAATCAGAGGAAGACGCGCGTATCTCAGCTGTTGATCTACATTGATCGTGCTTTAGGTCTCGGTGTAGTTCTCAAAATGGGGCTAAAGTGTGCATTTCATGGATTCCCGAACCCCGGCGCTACGTCATTCTCGCGCATGCGTCGTGGAGGCACACGCGAAAGGCAATAACAAGTTGAATAAAGGTGTTATTTTGATTTTTTTTTGCGCACAAAAACTATTGTCGTCGCATCGTAAGATTATTGTAGAGTCACTGTGGTGAGATGGACTTTGTAACGACATTTTAAGTGCCTTTTATGGGTCTTGGGAGTATAAGTGTACTGAATGCCAATGGAGGCCTATCTGAAGCCTTTCTCAGCATCAGCTTTACACTAAAATATCTTCATTTGTGTTCCGAATATGAACGGAGGTCTTACGGGTGTCGAACGACATAAGGGTGAGTAATTAATGACAGAATTTTCATTTTTGGGTGAACTAACCCTTTAAGGGTGACATAATCAAAGCCCTGGAAGTCAAATGTTGCGATAACAACAGACCTCTGGTCTGACGGGAGGCTTCGGTCCTTCCTGGGAGTAACGCTCATGTTGCCTGCAAGGACAAGGACTCTTACAGTTTAAAATCATTTTTGCTAGACTGTAGGCGTTTCACAGGGAAGCACTGTGGGGAACGAATCGCCTCAGAATTTGACAACATTGTTGAGGAGTATGGCGTTGGCCATAAAATAAGCTACATTCTGACGGATAACGCGTCCAATATGAAGCGGGCCTTTAAAGTGAGGATGCCAGAAGTAGAGCAGCCTGAAGGTGACAGCAGCGATGACCTCGATGATGAAACGATGTGGGAGGATGCAGAAGATGTAGAGCCATGGTCATCGGGTGAACGTCTTTCTTGCTTCGCCCACTCGCTGCAACTCGTCATCAATGACGGGATGAAAGAGGTAAAGGCAATAGCTAGAGCCATTGCCAAGGCCAGCAAATTCACAACTCTGCTGCACAGCAGTAGCAAGCATAGGGACATGTTTGAGGCCCACTTTGGCTCTAATAAGTCTATCCCAGCAGCAAACAACACCCGCTGGAATAGCACCTACAAGCAGTTAAAGGCTCTCACCACACTTGACCATCGGGGCATTACAGAAATGTGCAGTGACACAGAAAATGTAGTGTTTTCAAACCGAGAATGGGCTCAACTGAACGACCTTTGTGCTTTGCTTGAGCCATTTTCTGAGGCAACAGACCTCACGGAAGGAGACACTGTAGTTACCATCAGCATGGTGGTTCTTACGGACGCATCTCATCAAGATGGAATTGCACCTGCCGCAGATTGTGACAATAGTCAAAGCAATGAAAAAGTCTTTAGAGAAGAGGTTCTCAGGGATTTTCAGAAGGATCAACATGGACGAGGGAGATCCGGAGCAACCATTTAACCATCGCATATACTTTCTTGCCGCCATGCTTGACCCACAGTTTGGGTTGGGTAGATTTAGATGTCCAAAATGGTGAAACCGGTCCAGCACTGAAGAGGTTCAGAGATGACCTTAAAAAATCATTAACAGGTGGCTATATTATTTTTATTATTGTTGATGTTGCTATTATTACGGTCATTGTTTTTATATTGTCACTAGCAGCATCCTGTCTAATCCTGTCTTTTGTGTGTGTGTGTGTGTGTGTGTGTGTGTGTGTGTGTGTGTGTGTCTTTTTCCAGACCTTTTGATCACAGAGGTAGACAGAGATGCAACTGCAGCACCTGCAGCACCGATAGCAGATGCAGAAGACACAGAAGAATCGCATAGTAGGCGTTTCTCAATGTCAAGGAAGGATCCTTGGAAGCCAGAATTCCGAGGATGCTACGTCAGCGACGTCCGTCGAAGGGCTGTTCCAATGTCGAGGATCCTCGGAATTTCAACCAAGGTCTGAGTCCTTCGTTCGAAAAATATGCCATATACAGGAAAGGATGCTTACGAGAAGACTTCGCGCACTTAGCGTTCTCAAATCACCCACAATCCTATGCGCGCAGCTTTGCTATCTTGTTCAAAAAATACAAAATATCGGACGTTGGCGGAGTCAGAGTGTTAACGGGGCAATATGCTTTCAAGTGTAAGTATTTACGTTACCAAACATTTGTTATAACCGTAGTAAATATAAGTAAAGTTTAACTTTTAAATGCCAGTACAAATCACAACCGTATTGATTATACAAATGACGTTATTGATGGCTAACGGACCTTTTCACTGACGTAATGAGGCTGACGCGCACTTGCAAGCCTGTTCCATTTACTTGTTCTCCGAATGCTAAAGAGGAGCCTCACCTAGCCTCTGAAGGAAGTGACTTGGAAGGACCAGTCCTACAGAGGAAGGATCCTTGACATTGGGAAACACCTATGGACTCACCGCCGCCCCTGAAACATCAGCGTCTTCTTTCACGCTACAAGGCTTTAAAGTTGCAGCGTAGCACAACCCAGAACTCGAGCATTAATGTACAAATAAGCAAGTACCTTGACAGCATAAATGACTGTGACTGTGATGTACTGACCTTTTGGTCAAAAAACAAAGAGCGTTTCCCTAATCTACACAACGTTGCCTTGAAAGTTCTCTCTGTTCCTGCCTCTTCTGTCCCAGTTGAGAGAGTTTTTAGTAGAGGAGGTATTCTAATGAGACCCCAGCGTGCACGGCTAGGCCATAAGATGTTGCAATTTTTAATTTTCCTGAAGTGTAATCACCCACTGTTTTAAAGCACACACAGGTGCGTGAGGGGGGCCTGTCTTTAATTAGCCATCCCATAGCCCTACTCTCTGGATCCATACAGTGGACACACTGCAGCCTCTAGGTCTAAATGAGAATTTAGATCTTTTTTGATGTATAAGTTTATCATCCTGTTCTTTGTCTAGGGTATCTGTGTTCTATGGTTCTTGCACCACTGAACAACATGTTTGATTTCATTGACAGTGTGTTATAATAACATGCCACTGCAGACATCAAGATATCAGAATCTTATAAGCTCTTATTCTTATTAATGTACAATTTGATGTATTAATATTTAGTATTTGTATTTTGCATCGGTTTAGATGAATTTGTGTCTTTGATATCTCTGTGTGTGTGTGTGTGTGTGTGTTGTTTGATTACAGTATTGTATTTAAGATGGTGTTAGACTAAATAACTTTTAAATATAATCTGCATATATCCGTTGTGTTGACTAAACATTAGGCCTAATCCAAGTTTATAATTGTGTATCTTTAATTTGATGTTACGATTTCATCTACACATTAAGTATAATTTCAATTGGTTGCATATTTCTCACTCTTTAGACAGTTGTTGGAGGAGCAAGATGGTGTTGGAGGTGTTTGATGTTTTGTCTGATGAACCAGCCAGTACCAGTCATGTCAGTCCTCAACAGTACACAAGAGTTAAGGGAGTCTCAATCCTCTAATAGTGCAGTAACAGCCGTCATGCAATTGCTACACATAGTTGATCTCACCCAGTCTGCAAAAAACATTTACAGTGAGCTCACAGACACACACATGACATGGTCTGTCTCTGTATTGTTCTGCCTGTGTAGTTGAAGTAATACCGTCTAATATGTATTAAATGTAAACTGAGGCTAAACCCTAGTATGCTGCTGTTCTTGAATTCATACAAGTTATTGGTTAGCTTCAACACTAGTCTGTTTTTTTCCCCCTCCGGTCTCGACTTGGTCTCGGTCTTGGTCTCGACTTGGTCTTGGTCTTGTCTTGGTCTCGATACCCTCTGGTCTTGGTAGTGTCTTGGTCTCGACTTGGTCTCGGTCTTGGTCTTGGTCTTGTCTTGGTCTCGATACCCTCTGGTCTTGGTAGTGTCTTGGTCTCGACTTGGTCTCGGTTTTGGTCTCGACTTGGTCTTGGTCTCGACTTGGTCTTGTCTTGGTCTCGATACCCTCTGGTCTTGGTAGTGTCTTGGTCTCGGTTTTGGTCTCGACTTGGTCTTGGTCTCGACTTGGTCTTGTCTTGGTCTCGATACCCTCTGGTCTTGGTAGTGTCTTGGTCTCGACTTGGTCTCGGTTTTGGTCTCGACTTGGTCTTGGTCTCGACTTGGTCTTGGTCTTGGTCTCGATACCCTCTGGTCTTGGTAGTGTCTTGGTCTCGGTCTTGGTCTCGACTTGGTCTTGTCTTGGTCTCGATACCCTCTGGTCTTGGTAGTGTCTTGGTCTCGACTTGGTCTCGGTTTTGGTCTCGACTTGGTCTTGGTCTTGTCTTGGTCTCGATACCCTCTGGTCTTGGTAGTGTCTTGGTCTCGGTCTTGGTCTCGACTTGGTCTTGTCTTGGTCTCGATAACCTCTGGTCTTGGTAGTGTCTTGGTCTCGACTTGGTCTCGGTCTCGACTTGGTCTTGGTCTCGATACCCTCTGGTCTTGGTAGTGTCTTGGTCTCGACTTGGTCTCGGTTTTGGTCTCGACTTGGTCTTGGTCTCGACTTGGTCTTGTCTTGGTCTCGATACCCTCTGGTCTTGGTAGTGTCTTGGTCTCGACTTGGTCTTGGTCTCGACTTGGTCTTGTCTTGGTCTCGATACCCTCTGGTTTTGGTAGTGTCTTGGTCTTGGTCTCGATACCCTCTGGTCTTGGTAGTGTCTTGGTCTCGACTTGGTCTCGGTTTTGGTCTCGACTTGGTCTTGGTCTCGACTTGGTCTTGGTCTCGACTTGGTCTTGTCTTGGTCTCGATACCCTCTGGTCTTGGTAGTGTCTTGGTCTCGACTTGGTCTTGGTCTTGTCTTGGTCTCGATACCCTCTGGTTTTGGTAGTGTCTTGGTCTCGGTCTTGGTCTCGACTTGGTCTTGTCTTGGTCTCGATACCCTCTGGTCTTGGTAGTGTCTTGGTCTCGACTTGGTCTTGGTCTTGTCTTGGTCTCGATACCCTCTGGTCTTGGTAGTGTCTTGGTCTCGGTTTAGGCGGTCTTGACTACAAGTCTAGTCATTTGATGAATTATCATCTTTATGAGGGTTGTGCGTCGGCATGGATGAATCTGATGTTTTGAGGAGTGTGTGGCTGTCAGTCACCGCACCGGTGTGGATACTGTACTTCACAATCACAGATTCACAGCAAGTGCGACAAAAATAAGAAGTTTCAACAGAAAATGTCATCAAGTGAGTAACGTCTGCCACTTTTGCTCTGATCTGAGAAAAAAAAGCCATCAAAATAAATTGCGCCACTGTGAATCAGGCTACGATAAGGAGATAAGTTTTGAACACTGGCTGGTTATGTACTTGCTCAAAATTTGATTTTGGATCATTTTTAACCAAAAAAAAGTTACGGATTGTAGCTTTAAAGGCATGACTAAAATTGTTTCACAGGAAAAAAACGTTTAAATACGTCATTTTGGTGATCAAAGATGAGTTTTAGGGCGTTTTCACACCTGAAAGTCTGCACCAAGGTCCGAACCGAAGTTCATGTTTTGATACTTTTTATATATTCGGTTAGTTTTGGTTTGGTTTCACATTGCAATTATGCGAGCGAACTAAAGAACTTTACATGACACACTTGAGTCCACTCGTCTTCATCATCATCTGGACTCTGATTGGTTTGTAAACAGACGTGCGTCTGACGTCAGCGTCTTTGACAAGAGTGAATGAACGGACGCATATAGTTGCCACTATTGAACAGTCGCATTGCTTGACTATTTTTTATTCGTTACGTTTAAAAGTGGACATTTCAAGCTTTATATACACATATTTCTCATGTTTGTGAGACAGTATCTGCTGAGTTTGGGTTTATTTGAGACGCTCCAGTTCATGTGTAATGTGATCGCTCCCGAGATTATTGTCTGCTATAGATTATTTGCTTCTTATTTATTAAATCCAGGCAATTATCTGATTAAACGTTGATTAAAATTAAGATACAATTTATACAAAACGAAATTCACATTAAAGAAAGGCTTTCTAAGCAAAATCATAAAAAATGTCTTTCTAAATATTTTCTGACCTTCTGTCTTCTGACAGATTGCGCACTTTTCATAATCAATGTAGCCTAGATTGAATTTAAAAATAACATTATAATATTTAAACATAAACTTCCTGTAAATGGTCTGAAAGTACGAACCATACAGAAAATACTTTCATACTAGAAACGAACCGAACCTTTGTTCAGTTTGATCCGCACTGAGACGACCTCTTTTCGTCAGACCAAATTTCATCTGTTTGGTCGGTACTGTGGTCAGGGGAGGTTTCACATCTGTAATTTTGATTTGGACCAAACTGAAAAGTCCGAAAATCCGGACCAAACAAAGTAGTAGGGATGCACCAGTTGACCGGCCAAAAACCGGAACCGGCCGGTTTTTGCTTGTAGCGCGCGATCAGCAACCGGCCGGTTTCTTTGTATTTTTCTGCCGATTTATCCGGAAGTGCGCCCGCGTGCACATACGCCTATATTGCAATCATTCGCGAACATGTCACTTGTGTGTTACAAACGGAAACTGGAGAACTGAGGGAAGAGACGAGATCCGCTGAAGGGAATGAAGAGCCGCTTTCCTGCGCGAGCTGAAGTTGCGCGAGCTGAAGTTGCGCGAGCTGAAGTTGCGCGAGCTGAAGTTGCCTCTCCGCACCTGCACAAGTGTAGAAAGTGAGCGTTTGTTCAGCTCAGCTTCTCACGTGTTGGATCGGATGAGAACGAAACAGACTAACTTGTGAAAAAGCTGAAATACTTCTTTTTGTAGCCTAAAGAAGAACATGCTGCACTTTAGAAATGAAATACTATCAGTTCTGTAGCCTATAGGATGATAATTTATATTTGGTAACACTTTAGAATAATGGTCATTAGTTAACTACATTAGTTAACATTAACTATAATAATGAACTGCACTTATAAAGCGTTTATTTATCTTTGTTCATTTCAACATTTACTAATGAGAGATATCTGCATTATTAAAATCTTGTTAACATTAGTTACTGCACTGTGAACTAACAAGAACAAACCATGAACAGCTGGATTTATATTAACTAACGTTAACAAAGATGAACAAATGTACTGCTCATAGTTAGTTCATGTTAGTTAATACATTAACTAATGTTAACTAATGACCATTATTCTAAAGTGTTACCTTTTATTTTACCTTAAAATTACATTGACTTAATTTGATTTAAAAAGCACCTGCTGTGTAGCATCTTTTTTCGTTGCACTAAACATTATTTGATTTAACATTTTGGAACAATTATATACTTTGGTTTTATTGAATTTCACTGGTAAAGACTTTTTTTCTTTACACTGAATTTAAAAACAAATGCTGATTTAAGTTTGTTTGGATGCAGAATATGCAGTTGTTGCCTTTAATTTCACCTTTCAGCCTTTTAATTTCCAATTAAATTTCAGATTGCGGACTTGTTTTCATTAGCCAAAAGCCAATTTAGCCTGTTAAATACCAAATAAACATCTTCTTCATGTATACTTTCATTACTTTATTGTGTAAAAAAAAAAATCGGAAATCGGAATCGGCCAGTTTTCTTGAAAAAAATCGGTATCGGAATCGGCCATGTAAAATCATGATCGGTGCATCACTACAAAGTAGGTGTGCAAACGCCCTTAAAGGATAAAATGATTGATTACAGGGAGACAAGAGGCAGTTGAACAGGAAGAACAGTAACTCTTACTGTGTGACGGGACATTGAGGAGCTCGGACAGGTCTGGGAAACAACGATCCTCCTGCAGATGCCTGTCAATCAAGCGGCCGGAGTTTTCCAAAGCCTCCTGGAGAACTGCAGCCGGACTGCTGGAGCCCAGAATGGACGGCATGACCTCTGGACACTACACAAACCACCTGGACACACAAGACCATTACCATCACAATACATACACTACAATAAGATATATACATATTTACTCACACATACATACTCACAAGTTTATATAAACACGGTCTATATAAGCATAAGGGGGTAGATGTTCTGTCAAACAATGTCTGTATTCATTCCAAAGGATATAACCCATAATAAAGAACATATGTTCATCTGTGAAGTTGCTTCTGTTATATAATGTAAGTTAGAAAGCATAATAATGTAAATAACGTGAAGTAAATAACCAAAGTGAGTCGTGTCTTTAACATCATCATGAAATAATTTCTTTATATAGGCCGTTAAATCACCAGTGACTGTAATAACTGCCATATCCAAACATAATACACAGATAATGTGCTTTAAATGACCTGATTTGAAAATAATCACGTTTGATTTATTTCAGTTTACCAGCACAATCTGTTGAGTAGCTTTAGCCGTGTAGCTAATTCAAAACACAGAGCGCCCGACAGACAGAAGACATTCTCTTAACAGCTTAACTAGAGCTCTGATTAAACACAAATCAGCATAAACTCACCTCTGGCTGAAAATTATATTCATAAAATATCAGCTGAAAGTGAAAGAAGACAGTGAGTTTGTGAACTTCAGTGGCTCCCGCCAAGCGCGTGCGGCTGCGGCAGTGAGTGTGAAGCGCGCGCACACACGGTCACATGTCAAAATAAAAGTCACTCTGGAGACGAGCTCTAGAATTAAAAATTAATTATGAATTGGGATATTTATAATTGCACTGACACGATGTTAATTATTGTGCAATTTTTTAAGTTGTGGTTCATGTTTATATTAAAAAGGACAGAAATCGTGTTCACTTATAAAGTGTAATTAAATATTAAAAAAAAAAAAAATTTCAACAATAAAGGGTCAAATTTTTATTGTGACATAAAATATAATTTATTGTAATATAATGTAATAAATAATCATATAAAAATAAAATCTTCAGATACCATACAAAATAAAACTATAATCAATGAATTAATGATAATATACTATTACAATTTTGATATCATACAAAATAAAACCACAATAATTAATAAGTAATATAATAATAGTATAGCATATAAAAATACAACATTGAGATACCATACAAAATAAAACCATAATTAATTAATTCATGATAATATAATATAATGTTAAAACTTGATACCATACAAAATAAAACCATATATAATATAATAAAACCATGGAGATCCCATTGAAAATGAAACCATAATTAATTGCTTAATTCGTAATATAATATAGCATAATATAATATAATATAATATAATATAATATAATATAATATAATATAATATAATATAATATAATATAATATAATGTAATATAATATAATGTAATATAATATAATATAATATAATATAATATAATATATTATGTAACATAAAATAATAATATAGCACAATAAGTACATAATATACCATACAAATAAAACTATAATTAATTAATTAATTAATTAATATAATAATAATAATATAGCATATACAACTAAATCCATGAGATGCATTCAAAAATAAACCATAATTAATTTAATAATAATATAATATAGCATAATATAATATTTAGGGCTGTCAAAATATGAATCGCGATTAATCGCATCCAAAATAAAAGTTTGTGTTTACATAATATATGTGTGTGTACTCTGTTAATTAATATTTATATATAAATACACACACAAGCATGTATATATTTAAGAAAAAAATAATATTTTTATATATAAAACATTTATATTTATATAGATTATATAAATGTATATACAGTATATACATGCAAATATTTCTTAAATATATACATGAATGTGTGTGTATTTATATATAAATAATAATTAACAGAGTGCACACACACATATATTATGTAAACACAAACTTTTATTTTGGATGCGAATAATCGCGATTAATCTTTTGACAGCCATAATAATATTATGTAACATAAAATAATAATATATCATATAATATACCATACAAATAAAACAAACATAACATAATGAATGAATGATTAATATTGCATAATATAATATAAAACAATACAATACAATATAATTAATATAATATAATACAATACAATATAATATATATAATATAATTAATATAATATAATTAATATAATATAATTAATATAATATAATATAATATAATATAATATAATATAATATAATATAATATAATATAATATAATATAATATAATATAATATAATATAATATAATATAATACAATACAATACAATATAATACAATATAATATATAATATAATATAATATAATATAATATAATATAATATAATATAATATAATATAATTAATATAATACAATATAATAAAATATAATATAATATAATACAATATAATATAATATTAAAACCTTGATCCCATTCGAAATTAAACCATAATGAATTAATTAATATAGTATAATATTATGTACTAATATAAAATAATAATATAGCATATAATATACCATCAAAATAAAAACCAAATAATATACAAATATAAATAATACTACATCATATAAACTTTGTATCAGTATATAAATAAAACCTTAAAATTCTAAAAGAAGATAATCATGAGATAATATTCGGCTAATCAGCTGTTGTCCCGAGATCTGATCAGAACATGCATCTCTCTCGTGCGCGTCGTATGTTCTCTCGCACATGCGTGATTAGCGTGTGCTGCTGGTCCATTAAAGGGGCGTGGCCACGCCGTTCCTCCGCTCGCTGATTGGCTCTCATGTGACCAATCGCAGCAGGTCGTACCGTCACCCCTCATAAACATCCTCCTGATGTACTCGCGGTCCGAGCGCGTCTGAACTACAGCATCCCTGCGGAGATCGCGTCGAGACAGACAGATGATGATGATATTAGTCTTATGATCGGCGCGATATCATCGCTTATTATTGCGGCTCGCCACACCCTGCGCGCGCAGCTCTGACTCACGAGCACACGGTGTCTGTCATCCTGCGCACATTCAGCCAGATCAGCATCAGCATCAGCAGCAGAAGAAGAAGAAGAAGCAGCCATGGGAGGTGAGCGATCCTCTTCATCCGTGCACACACTGCCGTTTAACCGAGGGGGTTTGACTGAGAATGTGTGTGTTTGTTCGCAGAATCTGAGACGCGTCAGAGGCTCCTGCGCAACGTCAAGAAGGAGGTGGGAGATTTTCTGTTTATGCTCGAGATCTGCGAGATGCCACGGACACACAAATATAATCATCCTCACATCCACAGACAGACAGATGTAGATATATAAAGACCCGATTAATACTGTCACACACACACACACATTTCTATTACAGCACTACGTTATACTCACTGTTGTGAGTTAGATGTATTTTATTCATTTATTTAAATTAAATCTTACTAACATGCATTCTTTATTTATTTATTACATTTGATTTAAATCACGTTTTATTTATTTCATTTTAATCAAGTGTTTTGTTTTTTTATTTAAATAGAATTTAATTTATTTATTTTAAGCAATTTATTTATTTTTTTGGTTAGTGTAATCTTATTTATTTGAACAGTTTTACACTGCTTTTCTTATTTTTATTTATCTAATTCAACTCATTTATTTATTTTAATTAAATGTTTAATTCATTATTTTTTTTATTTAGATATAATTATATTTATTTATTTTAATAAATGTATTTATTTGGTTAGTATAATCTTATTTTATTTATTTGTTTTTACATTTTTACTCTGCTTTTCTTATTTTTAGTTATCTAAATCAAGTTTGAATTTATTTATTTAAATAGAATTGTATGTCCTTATTTTATTCTATTTATTCATTTATTTAGTATAATGTTATTTTATTTATTTTTACTCTGCTTTTCTTATTTTCGTTTATCTAAATCAAGTTTGTATTTGTTTATTTTAATCAAAAAAAAAATTTTTTTATTAAAACATTTTGTTTATTTATTTTAATCAATTTATTATTTATTTATTTAGTTAGTATAATTTTATTTTATTTATTTATTTTTACATTTGTACTCTGCTTGACTTATTTTTATTTATCTAAATCAAGTTTTAATTTATTTATTATAATAATTTGTATTTATTTAATCAAAAGTTTGATTTATTACTTTTTTAATTTAAATAGAAATCCTTTTAATTTAAAAAATGTTTTATTAAAATTTGTGTTTATTTATTTTAATCAATTGATTATTTATTTATTTAGTTAGTATAATCTTGTTTAATTTTAAAATTTTTACTTTGCTTGACTTCTTTTTATTTATTTAAGTTTTAATTAATTTTGTTTTAATAATTTGTATTTATTTATTTTAATCAAATATTTATTTATTTTTATTTATTTATACAAAATGCTATTTATTTATTTATTTTAAAATTTATTTTAATTTTAAAAACATTTGTATTAATATAAATATATAATTATAATTAAATAAATCCATTTTAATACATTTAATTAATTCTGTATATTAATAAAATTTATTTAGTAAGTTAGTATAATCTTATTTAAAATTATTATTATTATTGCATATTGGATGTGCAATGACACACACCCGTCTGATCACGATAATGACCCGGTTATCATAACACACATCTGCTCATTCAGCACTATTGTGTTCTACGTATTTCTTTTCGAAAAGAGCATTTAAACACAGTCGTTCTGGCTTGTCCTTTTAGTACCAGAACGAATCACATGTCATCAGCTTTATATGTCCAATATGATGAAGACGCGTCATATTAATGTCTTCCTTTTATCAGCTGTGATTGCATCAGATAATGCCACGGTATTTACATGGCACATGTCCAACAAACGTGTGTTACGATTGTTACAGTACTGAGCAACAAATCAATTATATTCACAGTTACAGTGCTTATTAAAGGGACAGTTCACCCAAAAATGAAACTCTGAGCACAACAGAGATATGCTCTTAAAGGGGCAATTCACCCAAAAATGATTTACTCACCCTGTATGAGTTTCTTTCCTCTGCTGAACACAAAAGATGATCATTTGAAGAATATTTTGAACATATTCTTCAAAATATCATGTTTTGTGTTCGGCAGAGGAAAGAAACTCACACAGGGTGAGTAAATCATTTTTGGGTGAACTGTCCCTTTAAGAGCATATCTCTGCTGTGTTCAATAGAAAGACATTAGTGTGGTTATTGTCCTTTACAATAAAGCTCTGTGATGGTACATTGATAGAATTACATGATAATATAATACTATAATTATAATTAATTAGCTTCCAGCTTATTCCAATACGTTAAAATTGGTCATTTGAATCGATTTCAACATTTGCTTCCATCTCGCTCAGAAACAAAGAGTACCGTGATTCTGCGATAATAGAATCAGATGTGAAGCTTTGAGATACACATGCACATGTGCAGAAACACATGCTTTTAGAACACTAGAATGGTAGTGTCGTTGTACTTTTTAGGGAATAATTGCATTTTTTTACTCCTTTAATTCAATCAGATTGATGGATTAGTTCACTTTAAAATGAAAATATCCTGATGATTTCCTCACCCGCATCTCATCCAAGATGTTCATGTCTGTCTTTCTTCAGTCGGAAAAGAAATTACGTTTTTTGAGGAAAACATTCCAGGATTTTTCTCCACATAATGGACTTCAATGGGAACCAACAGTGCCGAAAAACTCCATCTCAGGTTCTCCTAAAGGCCCCCTGAAATCAAAATGGAAGTTTTTGATCTTTTAGTATGACTGTTAGCCTTAAGGTTATGAATAAGCTGGTGTGTTTCCTATGACAAAATTCGCATTTAGGAGATATAATCATTCAAAACTTACAGTCTCTCACTTCTGTTAAAACTAATCACAGATTTTGATGACGTCATCGCGGACTTCATCTTCTCATCTCATCCAATCAAATGCTCTCTAGAATCTGAAGCCCCGCCCCCTACACTATAAATAGATGCTGACGGGCTGAAATCGGTCAGTTTTTGATGATAGGAGATTATGATGATAAACGGTTAGAGATTAGGAGGAAACTCTGGCTTTACCAAACAGAAAGGCTCTAGTCAAACTGTGGGATTAACGAAACGCTATTGGCTGTTTTACAAAAGGGGAGGAGCTGCTAACAGCTGGAGCCGTTTCAGGGGAAATACGTCAACACATTGAATAATTCTGCGCGTTTCAAGGCACTTCAGTGGGACTTTAAAATCGTCTGACATCGTTAACACTGGGTCGGTACTTCCATCTACATCATGTGACCTTTCCAATGTGATGATGTCATACGCTGTGAAGAAGAACAACACTGAAGTCGAGCATTCGTGGTTAAAAGTATATAAATGTGTGTTTGTGTTGTAAATGTGGGATGGTTTGTGTAGATCAGACTCTATTCCTCTGGGATTGGTCAGAGCCTCTGAAGCTCTTCCTCTGAAACTGCAGTGATTTGGACCTTCAGCCGTTGGTTCCCATTGAAGTCCATTATGTGGAGAAAAATCCTGGAATGTTTTCCTCAAAAAACGTCATTTCTTTCCGGCTGAAGAAAGAAAGACATGAACATCTTGGATTAGATGTGGGGTGAGGAAATCATCAGGAGATGTTCATTTTAAAGTAAACTAATGCTTTAAAGCGCCACCTAATGGAAATTTTGGTGACTCAACCAACTAATAATTTACAGATTAAGAGCTTAAAAAGAAGCATATGCATAATTGTAATTAAATGATTGGTGCATTTAATTCAGAAGTGATCATCCCTGTGCCATATTGTAGAGCAGGGGCGTCATTAGGCCAATTTTAGGAGCGCTTTTGCCCCCCTAAATGTCCACCCAGCCCCTCTAAAATGTGCGATTAACTCTGTAATCTATACACTACTCGCCTCATGAAACCAGCGGCAGGCTTCGGCTCATCCCTGTATTTTAGTCAGCGTTATTTAGCGTGTTCTTCAATCCGCCAGCGTCAAAAGCAGAGGACATTTATGAATTTATTTATTCATGTATTTATTCATTAAAATTAGGGCTGTCACTAACGATTATTCTGGTAATCAAGTAATCGGTTGATTGTTTTGACGATTAATCGATTAATCGGATATTTTTGGTGGTAATAAAAAAAACTAAGCACACAAAAGCTTTTAAATGACTTAAAATACATATATAATAACAATAAGGCAATAATAAATGTTTCAAATAAAGTATCAAAATCAAGTAATCATATTATAGTTTTATAGAATAACGCTGTTAAAATACATAATATACATAATATATAGACAATCAACTTGTGTACATTATGTATTATATCAAATGCCTGCAGAGATAGTCAAATGTTAACTTTATTTTTTAATATTTGGCAACTTCTTTAAAATAGAACTGTCATTTCTTGAATAAGAACATGTGGACATCAAAATTGTTTAGACTTATTTTGAAATCGCAAAATAGTTTTTTTCCAGTATTTTCTGGAATCTAGTGGAAACAGCCCAAACTGCCTGCAGGGTGCTAGAGCACACAGGGCCTGAGATGCAATTAATTTATAACCAAAAAATAAAAGGCGTCTATTTTTGTGTGTGTGTGTGTGTGTGTGGGAGGGGGGGGGGGGGGGGGTCGTTATTACAGCTCAGACAACAGATACTTAAATGTTTATCACGTTCAGCAGTGGTTTATGAAACTTCAAAGGGTTTCAAAGTCACCTGGTTGCCTTAAAATTTTGAGTTCACTGAAATAAAAAATTTGAGTTAATACAATGAACATTTGAGAATCAACATCACCCTTTATTCAAATGTAATTTAAAGATTTTGTAAGCATATTGCGTAATTGTGTGTTAATGCAGTGAAACATGCCAAATTGTGCTATTTTCATGATTTATCACAATTTTTTTTATTTATGAGCTTCTGTTTATTAAACCAATATCCTTCATTGTTTTAACTCAAATTTTTAATTTCAATGAACTAAAAATTTTAAGGCAAGCTAAAAACTAAGTTTAAGTTTTTTTTTACATTGTATTTAGAGACCACTGTATGTGTGTGTGTAAGGAAAGCTTTTCAATTTTTCCTACCAAAATATACCACTGTTTTCCTCGACTTAGAGCCGGGGTAGGCAAGTTCAGCTTTCCTGCAGGGTTTGGCTCCAACCCTGAAAGACATCTATAGAAGCTCTTATTGAGAATTAACAGAGGTTTAGATGTTGATGTTTAATTGGTCGCCATTATGGAGATCAGTGTTTCCGTTAGTTGGCCAGTTTGACTCTTGGCTTTTATGTGAGTTTGTGGTTTTTGTTACAGTGTTAACAAGACACAAAAACTGTCATGAAATAAAATGTTTGACTAAACTCATCACTGACTAAAAATATTAATAAATAATATTCACCAGCAATACTTTCTTTCCACAGAGATCAGACATTCTGAATTCTGATTTTTAAATACACACACAGATATCAAGAATCAGCATATGAATCTCAACAATGGCGACATACTTGATGCTGCAATGCATGCTGGGAGTAATGCGTTTTATAGACTTGGTCGGCGTCGTGTCATAGCTGGGGGCGGAGTCAGCGTGGGGGAAAACAGTCCATTCCCCCACAATGGAAATGCATGGGGTTAACCCAGTTTAGCCGGTGTAGAATCACTTTTGCCGCTCGACAGAGCAAGATATATAGAAAAACTGAGCCATATTGGGTCAGATTGTCCATACAGTATCTGTGCCTGATAAACGACCCAATGTAATCAATGGCTAGAGTGTCATTTTCTCATCAAAATACTCCGGGCTGCTCCGCCGACCCCCATATAGGTATGACATGCCAACTTCATAACTCACCCAGTCTTTCCATGAAGACGTTCATTTAGTGTTCCTCAATTTAATGGATTAAAAGTATGAATTACATTCATTTAACCAGTGTTGGGGGTAACGCATTACAAGTAACTTGAGTTGCGTAATCAGATTACTTTTTGAAGTAACTAGTAAAGTAACGCATTACTTTTAAAATGTACAACAAAGTATCTAAGTTATTTTTTCACATTTATTTGACTGACAGCTTCTAGACCAAATGTTAGCATTTATTCATCTCACTTGTACAAAAAGGATTCTGTACTCCACAAAATGAATAAAATCAGTCAAATGCAAAATCAGAATACTATGCAAACCTTCAATAATTAAATGTTAAATGAAACAAATAGTTGTATGCATTTAAATCTACCTTTATTGACCAATGTATTGCTGCTAGCCTTCAATGATTCAGTTAAACCATGAGCAAAAATTACTATATTTTTTGTTTTTATTGGTAAAACTTTTTTCTCCTGCGTCCTATTCTTCCATTATCCAAAATGGCAGCACAGATGAAATGTTTGTTTGAGCTGCGCCCTCTACTGTACATGTGTGATATTGAATTTTTACCTCAGCCTGAGGCTTATTATTTAAATTTTGGTATAAAGAGGTCTTCACATTTGCACAAAAATAGAACTTTTTTGTTGTAAAAACAAAACAAAAAAACAAGCCCAGTCCAGGTGAGAAAAAGTAAGGAAAAAGTAACGTGATGCATTACTTTTCTTAAAAAGTAACTAAGTAACTCGATTAGTTACTTTTTAAGGGAGTAACGCAATATTGTAATGCATAACTTTTCAAAGTAACTTTCCCCAACACTGCATTTAACGTTTTAAAATGATCATAAAACGTGTCTTGTGCTATGAAATTTATATTTGGAGTTGACATGTCAGTGTCACAATATTATTATAATTACTGACAATAGCGACGTTTTTTTATTGACTTTTTTAATAGCATCTGTCTTCATCAAAAGACTGTGTGATTTTTGAAGTACAGTAGCTATTATATCGTGTAATATTTGTGGGAGCAGCTGCATTTAGACGAGAAAATGTACAAGTGTCGTATAATGTGACTATCGGCTTGAGCCCAACCCTTCCCATCATGAAATAAAGAAGACTTTTGAATGTTTTGTACATTAATAACCTCACGCATAATGTGGCTGTGATCGCACATCGTGAAAAACTTCTTTGACGAGTCCTGTATGTGACAAGTATGACTTTATTGGCGTTTTGTTCAACAAACGTTTGCCATTGCAATGAAGGAAATCTCTTGTTTTAATCTTTACAATAATACCAGCATCAGGTAGTGCAGATGTTTCATTGTGATGGACGTATTGCCGGCTACAACGATTATTTAGCACTATATAAAACTTCAGATCTGGGTTTTTTAACTTGCTAGAGGTGCAGAACGCCACATGGCAACTTTTCGGGACTGCACCAAGCAAAAATAAAAAAAAAGAGTAAAGATAAAGCGTCAAACAAGGTCTACGTGCATTCATTCTAATGGCTTGTTTTCCCCCACGGCATATGGCGGATATGACATTTTGTGGGCGTTCCCAGTAATGCCGACCAAGTCTATACTGTTGTGGCTTAGTAGGGTTGGAGCTAAACTCTGCAGGACATCAGCTCTCTAAGCCCGAACTTGCCTTCATGCTTACCCAATATATTATTATTTTTTAAATCATACCCTGATCCCCCCTTATATTGAAATCCTAGAATCGCCGCTGTTGTAGAGCTCAAAAATCATTCTTCTCTGATATGATTGAGCCTGTGATGATTGTTCACCCTATGAGTGCACCATATGAATATCATCTCTCCCTTCTGTTCCTCGCCACATATGTCCATCTGCACACGCTACAGTCATTATGATGGAGAAACAACCTATGAGTAAGAGAGTGTGTTTTATCCACCGCGCTTTCACGACTCATTCATGAACCTCATGCTCCCGTTACCCATGATCCTCAGTGGCTGAACATCATTGATGCCTGTGAGATTCTCAGATGTTGGTTTGGACTTTCAGGTCAAGCAGATCATGGAGGAGGCCGTGACACGCAAGTTTGTGCATGAAGACAGCAGTCACATATTTTCCTTCTGCGGTAAGATGCCAAACATTATAAATATTGAATATCAAAGTTATAAATATCAAAATGGGAGCATGTGTATTAGGGCTGGGTATTGACACAAATTTCACGATTCGATATCGATTATTGTGGATATATATCAGATACAGTACATGGCAAAATTTCTTGAGGAAAACAAATCTGAACTAATGCTGTAAACTATGGGAGTCAGTTGGTGCATTAATATAATATTGCAGGTTAAAATGATACAAACATAAATTACACTCAATTATGTTTTTTATAATAATAAAGTTATAATACTAATTTAACAATTACATAATCATATTTCTACTCCAATTCGTTTTTTGAAATATAAACATTTAAATGGTCATTAAAAAATGGATGGATTTATTCAAACGTGCATTAATATTGAAGAACATTAAAAATTATAATGAATATGTGATATGGTGCATATATTTATCAAAACGCTCCTCTCTGGAGTTCATTTTTCTAGCTGACAAATGAGTTTATGGACACTGGATGTGGTTTTTAAAAATTCCCAGAATTTTGAATTTTCCAAAAAACCTACATTTGCGAACTTGTCCTAGACGGTTTGTCCATTTGCACGAAAATTGAACAGACCATCCTCAGGCGATGGTAACAAAAAGTTATGGAAATCAAGTTGATTCGTCGAACCGTTTTCGATAAACGCGCGGACAAATTTTACATAGCGGTTGCGAAAATACACATAAGGCTATATCTCCGCAACATTTAATCATATTCAAACCAAACTTGGTACATGTCAGCGCCACCTGCTGGTCCGGAGATACGAAAAATTGCTATTTTTTAACCATTTGTCCAAAAATCAAAGATTTGGGACATAATGCCGAGTCAACTGATATCCAATTTTACCATATCCGCCATTTTGGCTGTCGACCATTTTGAATTATGTGCTAAAATACTGTATTTTATGAACGCATGGACGGATTGTTATGAAACTCTGTGTGGGTTATCAGCTCGATGCCCTGAAGTAGCCTGAGAAGTTTCAAAACAGCACCACCTAGTGGATTTTTTTCCCCAAATGCTTATAACTTTGGGTGAGATTGACTTATTTTCATGGGAGAAACTTTTTTTGTCTCCCGAATCCTTGCCAAGTCCGACGATACCAGACTTGCCAGGTTTCGGCGTATGGTTTGTGCAGCGTTGTAATTTAGCGCTTAAAAAACCTGGCCGATATCTTCGAAACCGCTAGTCCGATCGAGACGAAACCAGTGTCAGAAGTTCAGAAACATAGGTCGATAATGAAATGTTGATGCCCAAATGTCAAAATATTGATGGTAAGGGGGAGTAAAATCCAATCAAAGTCAGGTGTTTGTCATTTTTTACGTGTTTTTTCATATAAATGTCTATAACTCCAAAACGAAATTAGATATTTTCAACAAAATTGACACACACATGTATGAGCTCACTCCGAGGACACATACAAAAATGGTGGGATTGTGCCTCTTCGTGGTGCTATAATAGAACAAAACATGAAATTCCCATAGACTTCAATGCATTTTTCAGCCTTTTTGCCTGAAATCATCTTAAAATGAGTTTAATTGCTCGTTGCTGCAGTTGATCTGACACTGCCAGCCATTTTGACCTGAGGCTTTTTGATTTCGTAATAAAATGGACGTAATTTGAAATCTGAGACATTGTTTCATATCAAAAACACAAAGATTATTGGGATTTATTGGATGGGAGGAGCTACAATGCTCCATCTGAAAACAGGATGACTAATCGATTCTTGGGATTTAAGAATCGATATTGATTAAAATCGATATTTTTTACCCAGCCCTAATGTGTGGATTGTGCATGTGCCTACAAGTCGCTATCTATATTAAACTCTTACTTAATGTAAAGTGTATCAATTTAAACCGATTTAAAGAGGATCTGTTCTGCTTTTTTACATGATGAATGTCTTTATAGTGTGTGATGTTGCTGTTCTTCTCTTTATCTGTGTTTCTGAACCCCCTGAAACGCCTCCATTGTAGTCTGGAGTTTTCTTCCAGGAACGAACACGTCACAATATTCCTCATTTAAATAATTAATGCGCAGAATAAAGGGGCGGGGCCTGTTGAGTTAGTTAGGCCCTGTTCCAAATGGCACCCTAAACTTGGGCCTTAGTAGTGTGTTGAAACTGGCAGTTATGGTAAGGGGCGGGACATTTCCCAAACACGCCGGAAGCTCTTGACCAATCAGAGCACAGTGTGCTTTTCAGAAGGAGGGGCTTCATAGATACAGGAACTAAACAGGGGTGCGTTTCCCGAAAGCATCGTTATGGTCGCAAGTTCCGTCATTATAGTTCAACGTGTCGGTGTTTCCCGAAACCATTGTTCCAACGAACATTCGCAAACAACATCGCAAAGTTGCGTGGTTGGAACGCCAGCTCTCGACCTGTGGTTAGAAGCATAGCTTCTTGCTGGCTTCTTAATAAACCCTTATCTTGAGCAAAATATGCAAGCGGACATTCAGTACAATCTATATCTTTTATTTAGAAAAACATACAAATGTCATTTACATCTTTTAGTTTGTCACGAGATTTAAAGCACAGTTTTTAAAGAGTGCGCATGTGTGTACGTGCTCTAGTACGTAAGGACGAGCCAATGATTGAATCTGGAAATAAAGCAAAATAAGTGAGGAAGAAGATCCTCAGATTCAACCTTAAAGGGATAGTTCACCCAAGAATGAAAATTAGCCCATCATTTACTCACTCTCAAGTCATCCTAGGTGTGTATGACATTCTTCTTTCAGACGAATAAAATCTGAGTTATATTACAAATGTTCAGGCTAATGCAAGCATTATAATGGCAGTAATAGTTGCTCTGTTTTTGAAGTCCATAAAAAGTGCATCTGTCCGTCATATAACTGCTCCACGCGGCTCTGGGGTGTTAATAAAGGCCTTCTGAAGCGAATCGACACGTTTGTGTAAGAAAAATATCCATATTTAAAACTTTATCAAGTAAACTTTCGGCCGACCGCCTTCCGTGGAAAAGTGTTGAAAGTTGAAAGTGAAACTCAAGATGCGTTCGTGACGTTTTTCGGATCAGAATAAAAGGGGGAGGAGACTATTTTTATTTGCTTTCCATTTATTACATGAAAACTTTTGGTGTTAAATAACCTATATGGTTTATAGGTTAACAAGGAACTTTTGGTGTTAACAAAAATAAAATAAATATATAACCATCTGAATAAATCAAATTTGACTAAAAACAACCTGAGACGGGAAAATGGGCCTGAGCTGCTTCTTTTTTTTTTGAGAGAGAGATTATGATGTCAACATTCTCAGGGAGAGAGTTAGACCTCTCACACTTGTCAGCATTGCAATTCTCTTTGTAGGCCTATACACTATTTTATAGATATCATGTTTAAAAGCACTACACTTAAACAACGTTTTATTGAATTCATTACTTTGTATTTAGCCTAATACCTACTTTAGATGTATATATTACGTTGCTCATGCAAATTGCAAAACAGACAATAGACTATGTTAAAATAACAAACATTTTAAATTAACTTACGCTTTTCTTTCGTTTTTAAATCGTTTTACAAGAAATCCTGCAGGTCATAAAGAACTATGTTTTTCCACCTCCAAGAAAGGACAGGTGCTATCCATTATTTCTCCTTGTTTACTTAAAGGCCGTTTTTCTTGCTTTGCTCGAGGCAAAAAGCCATGTGATGACTTTGAAACCGAGTGGACTTTACATTATATGCATCTGTGGTGGAATTACTAGATTTTCAAGTTCTTCTACTCCTCCGCTAGCCACTGTTGACTGATTAACATGCCCTGTTCACGTGAACACAGGTGTTTCTCTGAAACTCAGCATCGAGATTAAAGGAACGAGATCACTTAAAAAGCAATATCAGCAGAAAAACTGTCTTTTAGTCTGCGATCGCTAAACAATTAAGATTAATCCACAAGTTTAAAAAAATGCCCAATAAATCCGCGGGTCACGTGCGTGCCGAATCGTGGGTCGTGATCCGTACGGATCACGGATCAACTGCGATCCGTTACACTCCTACTGCCATTATAAAGCTTGGATTAGCCTGGACTTTTGTAATATAACTCAAATTTTATTTGTCTGAAAGAAGAATGTAATACACACCTCGGATGACTTGGGGGTGAGTAAACTATGGGCTAATTTTCATTTTTGGGTGAACTATCCCTTTAATCGGATTCATTAAAAGAAGGTATTACTCCACCAACTGCGTGACATCATTAAAGGTCCCATGGCATGGATTGTTTTTATCATTTTATAATGTTTCCTGAGGTGTACTTAAATTGTAAGTATGGTTTTTACATCAAAAAATGTCATAATTTAGAAATAAAAGGCATTTTTTCTATTCTGATATTACCCCTCTGGCTGAATGCTCTGTTTCAAGGGGCGTGTCTACTGTGAGACTTAAGTGAAAACGCCCACTGCTGTGATTGGCTGACATCTTTGCATTTGAAATGAGTGTTAGATTATGTGGGAGAGGGGGCGTGGTTTAGCGAGGCACTGTCTGACTCTGCAATTTTTTGCAAATTTTTTTCCCAGGATGGTAGGGGAAGGTACCGCCTTTTTCGTCTATGATTGGCTAGAAGGGCTCTCCTCCGATTGGTTATTTGATTTGGCCGTGAAACGTCATCTCACGTTCATGGCAGGCCAGGCTGTCGTGTGCGTGCCGTCAGATTTATATTCCAAGTTCACATGGTGTATCTAGTTGAGGCAAACACTATGGGTAAATCGACTGTACAGTAACTTTAAAGCCACACAGAAATGTGGTGGTTAAGGGCCACTGTGTCATGCTAATGTACTGATTCGTCCCATCTTCTATAGAAACAATCTCTTTCCAAAACAAATAACATTTGTTAGCCATTTCAAGGTAAGGATTACACAATATTAGTGCATCAACATTAACTGTATGTTAAACATTACTGGGTGGGTCCTCAGAATTTTTTTACTGGAGTAGATGCCAATTACATTAAGTACAAATATACCGCTTTACTTGGTAAACGTATAGGTCGGAAAGACAAAATTACGTAAATCGCCATATCATTGAGAGCGACAGTAGTGTAGGGGTAAGACGCACGGCATCTTGATTTGACACAAATCGACCCGCGGTTCGAGTCCGGCTTTCGCCGAAATCAATCTTCTCCGTTTTCCCATCACATATCAAATCGGAAAGGCATTTATTTTCAATACAAATTAAGAAAATATTAGAAAAGTGGAAATAAAGCGTCTAATATGTGTTTAATAATAAGTGTTTATCGATTAGGGGTAGGTAAACAGACATGTGCTGAATGTTAGAGACGATAAAAGTGAGTGGGTCCAATATCATTGATCGTAAAAAGTGGGTGAGTCTTGTACCGCACCCACATACAATGGTTCCGACGCCCATGTGTGTGTGTGTAGCCATGAAAGTTAAGTGTCGCTGGTGTCATATTTGTGCAAAGGAGAACTTGGAGAACATACCGGATCATCTTGAGGTTAGGATTAGGTATAAATCAACGGACAGGGAGGACAGCTCCAGTAATAAATGGTTTTGGCGCAGGTATTGAGAGGTTAGGGTTAGGGTTAGGAAACAGCTAAGACTAATCTAAACAGGCTATGAAATTGTGAACTTGAAATATTAATCTGAAGACACGCACATATGTTGTAATATGAAACATGATGACGCCCACTGGGGGAGGAGCCGCTAGAAGAATTTAGAGTACCGTTTCCTTGGTAACGCAAAATCCGATTTGAAATTGGGTTACACAGGATGAATCTTGAGTTTGTAAGCTTTCAAATTATATATTGTTTGTCAACATTAGATCAGGATAAATATAGGATATAATTGTTTTAAACATGCAGTGGCAAATGGGCCCACCGGTGGGCCAGTGACAGTTAACTAGTTAAGTTTAGAAACAAAAGTGCCTATTTAGGGGAGTGTGTCATTGTACTGTTTTCTTGCTGTGTTTTTCATTACGAATAATAGGCTAATGAACCCAAAATTCAAGCAACACGCCCCGAATTGGCGCTAATTCTAAACCTAAAGTAAATGCGGATGGCCGCTCTGTCAGATCTGTGTTGGGTTTTGCTCAATATGATAATAAGTGGCAGAACAGGGAATTTGCTGCAGTTGAATATCTAAAGATCTGAATATCATGTGGAGGATGCAATATAATTTAATAATTATAGTATGACTGCGTGGTGAACCTTACTCATATTTAAACAACCATCGCTTTGTGTTGTTGGTCAGATAAAATGACAGAGAAATGAAAAACGGACATTAGATCATTTTTCAGTGCACCAAAACGCCAAATAAGCACAAAATGTTTTTTTTTTGTTTTGTTTTGCGGTACATATATCCTTACAAGTACGATTTTGGCTGTATTATTTGTGTCCCCTTCAAAAATTGCTCTTGGGAAATTTCATGTTTATCGTCCCCCCCCCAACTCTTCGATGAAATTTACGCCCCTGGGCATCAAGACGACCAGCGGCGGGACTGACCGTATTAAACGATTTCGAAAGAAAGTCTGAGTGAACTTGAATGATTAGCTACACATCAGATATCACTGATCACAGATCAGGCATTAATGAACACTGCTACTCACTGTTTGTGGCGGTGCTGTCAAATCCAAATGGTAAAAGCCTGTGCTGACATTGCGAGTAAAATAAACGGAATCCATTTTCTCCGACTTCTCTGGGCGGGCAAAGCAGAGGAAGGGGAGGTAACCTTTCCTGGTATGACGACATACAGGGAAGATTCCAGATCGGCTCGTCTGAGCTCTCATTTCCTCAAAGGAGCAGGACAGCCAGGACTCGGTTTACACCTGTCAACATTTCTAGCCAGTTGTGGACCATATACAGGCTAGGGGAACTCATATTAATGTTAAAAAACCTCATAAAATGAACATTTCATGCCATGGGACCTTTAACCAACGTGGTTGAACGACAAATTTGCGACGGTACGGTTTCGGGAAACAGTCGTCAATAGCTAGTTGATTTCTTCAACGATGCAACAACGAGTAACGCCATTGTACGGGAAACACACCCCAAGCGTTACTGCCAGATTGGGAAGAGAGGAGATGGATTGAGAACATGAGGAAATAATCAACATTCAAGCAGAAAAAACGTGCTCTACACTTAAAAAAAAAAAAAAAAAGGTTCTATATGGCACCAAAAATGTTACTTGGCTCGTAATCATATAGGGCAGGGCTCGACATTAAGCATGTTCAAATCTGTCATCCACTTGTCCGAGTAAAAAATTTGCTTGTCCGGAAAAAATTATAATATTTTTTTGTGTGTGTTGACATATGCATATTTGTGATATTTTTACCTTTTATAAAGGGCATTTTTCCCCTAATCTTGTTAAATATAGGCTATGATTCAGATTTCATTTTATATTCTTAAATTGGATCAATAAATTAAATAAGAAGACGACACTGGCTGGTACCAGTCAAATTAAATCATTTACACTGAAAAATTACAACTGCATTAAATAATGTTATGAGATTATTTTAAATATTTTTGAATTTACAAAATAAGAAATGTAGGAAAGATGAAACTAAAGCACCAGTAGGTGGCGCTGTGACCGTCTGAATGAGTGAGTCATTGAGTCGATTCGTTCAAACACTGATTCATTCAAGAATGAGGCATTCGTTTACGCATAGTTCATTGAATCTTTGATTCTATCGATTCATGCTAAACGTTGAATCATTCACCAACACACACTGATGCTGTGAGATGCGGTTCTGCTGTGATATTGTTTGGAACTATTTTCGCTGCTGAAATAGAACAAAAACAGTCAATATGCATCTAAAATGTAAGTGACTTAATGTTAATAATTGTTTATGGAACTGTCATATGAAATCAGTGTCATTTTCAGTCGTGATGTTATTCAGGAAAACAGCACTCTTGGTAATGTGACGTTGCAACTGTATCATGTTATAAATATAAATAAACTCCACATTTATACGGCAGTGTGTTAACTGAGTTTCTCTGTGTGAGCGGCGCACATTTGTTGTGAGAGGCTGCGCGAGCGTCAACAGTGCAACGTTAGTTACCGGCAGGTCATTATACATTATTATCATTCACTGTCAATCGCCACTTACAGTAATGAATGCAGAATCATTCTTGCATTTGGTTGATTCCCTAGTTATTTTTTTGTTAATGACGTTTTATCAGGCTACTTGTCCGTCGGGCAAGTGAAATTCTCTTTCACTTGCCCCTTCAAAAAATCCACTTGTCCCGGACAAGCGTTAATGTTAATGTAAAAACCTTTTTTAGTGCTATATCGCACCAATTTTGGTGCTTCAGCGGTTCTTCAGAGGTGCTATAAAGCACCTTAGTCAAAGAACTGGTGAAAAACCTCTGAAGAACCGCTGAAGCACCAAAATTGGTGCGATATAGCACTAAAAAAGGTTCCCCTACACTCTAAAAAAAAAAGTCTCGTAATCATAGGGGAACCTTTTTTAGTGCTATATAGCACCAATTTTGGTGCTTCAGTGGTTCTTCAGAGGTACTATATAGCACCTTAGTCAAAGAACCAGTGAAGAACCTCTGAAGAACCGCTGAAGAACCGCTGAAGAACCACTGAAGCACCAAAATTGGTGCTATATAGCACTAAAAAAGGTTCCCCTATGATTACGAGCCAAGAACCATTTTTGGTGCCATATAGAACCTTTTTTTTAGAGTGTAGAAGGAAAAGGGCATTTTCCTTTTAAACGCAGATTTTCGTGTCAGTGTTAGTGTGTCGGTATGGTGAGTGGGCTGGTGAAAGGACACAGTTACTCAGGTTATCATTAGTCTGACTGATGGCTCACATCATATCCGCTTGCTCCAGTGAGCTGTCACCACCACCTCCACCAAACAATCTGTTCCTGATGCCTGCGTCCTGTAATCGAGCATACTGTGAGTCTGAGAGAATAAGGCTGTGTTTGATGGTTTCTGCAGGCGTGGTGGAAGCGTGTGTCCTTCATGGGCTGAAGAGACGGGCCGCCGGCTTCCTGCGCAGTAACAAACTGGCGGCTCTTTTCATGAAGGTGGGGAAGATGTTTCCTCCAGCTGAGGAACTGTGCAGGAAGGTCCAGGAGCTGGAGCAAATCATCGAGAACAAGTGAGAAACAAAACAAGCGCTGGACCAATTCTAGCATTTTCTTTGTCTGCTCCTTTCCCTTAGTAAGATGGTTTTTGAAGGGTTAGTTCACCCAAAAATGAAAATTCTGTCATTAATTACTCACCCTCATGTCGTTGGACACCCGTCAGACCTCCGTTCATCTTCAGACACAAATGAAGATATTTTAGTGTAAAGCTGATGCTGAGAAAGGCTTCAGATTGGCCTCCATTGGCATTCAGTACATTTACACTCACAAGACCCATAAAAGGCACTAAAAACGTCGTTACCAAGTCCATCTCACCACAGTGGCTCTACAATAATTTTACGATGCGACGACAATAGTTTTTGTGCGCAAAAAAAAAATCAAAATAACACCTTTATCCAACTTGTTACTGCCTTCCGTGTGTGCCTCCACGACGCATGCGCGAGAATATGACGCAGATCCGGCGTTCGGACACATGATCCAGAAGCGATTTGTTTACAATCAGAGGAAGACGCGCGTGTCTCAGCTGTTGGATTCTACATTGATCGTGCTTTAGGTCTCGGTGTAGTTCTCAAAATGGGGTTAAAGTGAGCATTTCATGGATTCCCGAACGCTGGCGCCACGTCAAATTCTCGCGCATGTGTCGTGGAGACACACACAGAAGACAAGAACAAGTTGGATAAAGGTGTTATTTTGATTTTTTTTTGCACACAAAAACTATTGTCGTTGCATCGTAAAATTATTGTAGAGCCGCTGTGGTGAGATGGACTTTGTAACGACGTTTTTAGTGCCTTTTATGGGTCTTGTGAGTGTAAATGTACTGAATGCCAATGGAGGCCTATCTGAAGCCTTTCTCAGCATCAGCTTTACACTAAAATATCTTCATTTGTGTCTGAGTATGAACGGAGGTCTGACGGGTGTCCAACGACATGAGGGTGAGTAATTAATGACAGAATTTTCATTTTTGGGTGAACTAACCCTTTAAATGAAAAAATATTATTATTATTATAAAGGTATTATTATAATATAAAGGTTATACTTTTTATTTTATTATATTAATTTAATTGTATTCAATTATATTCATATTGTATTATTTTTATTTTTATTTATTAATATTCATTATTATATTGTTGTTGTTTTGGTCAAATTCTCACGTTTCTTTTCTTCAGAAAGGTGCTCTATAATTAAACCATAATATTAATAATACAAAAAATATGTTTGATAAATAATATTAACAATTATTCTTATTATTTCTAAAGACAATAATAATTCGAATTTAGATTCAATTATTATAATTTTAATGTGATTCTCATTTTAATCAATTATATTTATAATTAAAAAAATATTTTATAATATATTAATAAAAATGTGTATATAGCATTATTTTAATTTCATTAATTGTAATTAATTATATTTGTATTATTAATTATAATTAATATTGCTAATAATACTAATAATATTATTTTATAAGTTAAATTAAATTATATTATAATTTCAATAAATTATATTTATAATATATTATTCTTTTTATTCAATGAATTTCATTAATATTGCTAGTAATATAACATTTTATAAATTATATCATTTATAGTTATAAATATATTTAATTAAAATATATTCATAGATTTTTTATTTATTTTCATTTTATGAATTGTAATTAATTATATTTATATTTTATTAGTAGTAGTAATAATTATAACTAATATTGCTAATTATATTACTTATCATTTTAAATATTTAATTATAATATATTCATTTTTTAAAATTATTTTCCTTTTTTGTAATAAAAGCTGGTTTGTTAATGATTATTGTGCTCTGTTGAATCGTGTGAATATAGTTGATTTTCATTCAGTGTTATTTTACTTTTGTCAAGACAACACCCGGGTCAGATGGGTCAAGAGAGCGTCCGGAAGCAGCCCAGGCCGCCCAACCTGTCCCCTCTGGCCATCAAACACCTCTGGATCCGCACAGCGCTCACAGAGAAGATGCTGGACAAAATCCTCCATTACATGGTGGAGAACAGCAGGTGAGGACCAGAACACTGGACGCTGCTTACTGTTTAAAAAACGCTTCAAGGGCGATGTTACACGTTAAATCGACAAGTGTCATTCAATTATCACCTCGATGAATATGGTAATTTTGCGTATGTAATCCAATTTTGTGTACATGTTTGGGCCTCTGATCAAATAATGAGATGCAAAGAAAGTGTGTAAGATTAGGGTTCTAGTTACTCTGGCAGTTCAGTTCTTACACTGTACATGTGCATTGCATTGTGGGATCATCCGAGCAGAACATAGGCACAGTGTGTAAACTGCAGTAGTATGTAATTCTGAAATTGAATGCGATTACTTTTGTTTGTATTTCAGCAAGTTTTATGAAAGAGAAGCTCTTCTGAGAGATCCAGTCGACGGCCCAATCCTCGCATCTCTGCTCGGTATCAGCTTTCAGATTTTTTAAATATGCTCTAGAGTTTGTTAATGTTAGTTAATGCATTATGTTAGCAAATTAGAGTTTATTGTAAAGTGTTACTGAAATTATATATAAATGATCAGGCATAACATTACCTCTGAAGGTGTGCTGTGGTATCTGGCACCAAGATGTTAGCAGCAGATCCTTTAAGTCCTGTAAGTTGTGAGGCGGGGCCTCCATGGATCTGAATTGTTTGTTCAGCACATCCCACAGATGCTCGATTGTATTGAGATCTGGGGAATTTGGACTCAAACTCGTTGTTGTGCTCCTCAAACCATTCCTGAAGCATTTGTGCTTTGTGGCGGCGCATTATCTGCTGAAAGAGCCACAGCCACAGGGAAAACCGTCTCCATGAAAGGCTGGACATGGGCTCAACAATGCTGAGGTAGGTGAGACGGGTCAAAGTCACATCCACATGATGGAGGACCCAAGGTTTCCCTGTATAACATTGCCCAAAGCATCACTGCCTCCGCCACGCCTTCTTCCCATAATGCACCTGGTGCCATGTGTTCCCCAGGTAAGCCACACACACACACACACCTGGCCATCCACTGATGTAGAAGAACACGTGATCATCCGACCAGGCCACCTTCTTCCATTGCTCCGAGGTCCAGTTCTGATGCTCACGGGCCACTGTTGGTGCTTTGGGCGGGGTCAGGGGTCAACATGGGCACTGGTCAGCGGCTGTGCCGCCCCATACTCAACAAACTGAGCTGCTCTGTGTATTCTGACACCTTTCTATCAGAACCAGCATTAACTTCTGGAGCAGTTTGAGCTCCAGTAGCTCGTCTGTTTGATCGACCCACACAGGCATCAATGAGCCTCGGCCGCCCATGACCCTGTGGCCGGTTCTCCACTGGTCCTTCATGACCCTGTGGCCGGTTCTCCACTGGTCCTCCATGACCCTGTGGCCGGTTCTCCACTGGTCCTCCATGACCCTGTGGCCGGTTCTCCACTGGTCCTCCATGACCCTGTGGCCGGTTCTCCACTGGTCCTCCATGACCCTGTGGCCGGTTCTCCACTGGTCCTTCATGACCCTGTGGCCGGTTCTCCACTGGTCCTCCATGACCCTGTGGCCGGTTCTCCACTGGTCCTCCATGACCCTGTGGCCGGTTCTCCACTGGTCCTTCATGACCCTGTGGCCGGTTCTCCACTGGTCCTCCATGACCCTGTGGCCGGTTCTCCACTGGTCCTTCATGACCCTGTGGCCGGTTCTCCACTGTTCCTCCATGACCCTGTGGCCGGTTCTCCACTGGTCCTCCATGACCCTGTGGCCGGTTCTCTACTGGTCCTCCATGACCCTGTGGCCGGTTCTCCACTGGTCCTCCATGACCCTGTGGCCGGTTCTCCACTGGTCCTCCATGACCCTGTGGCCGGTTCTCCACTGGTCCTTCATGACCCTGTGGCCGGTTCTCCACTGTTCCTCCATGACCCTGTGGCCGGTTCTCCACTGGTCCTCCATGACCCTGTGGCCGGTTCTCCACTGGTCCTCCATGACCCTGTGGCCGGTTCTCCACTGGTCCTCCATGACCCTGTGGCCGGTTCTCCACTGTTCCTCCATGACCCTGTGGCCGGTTCTCCACTGGTCCTCCATGACCCTGTGGCCGGTTCTCCACTGGTCCTCCATGACCCTGTGGCCGGTTCTCCACTGTTCCTTCATGACCCTGTGGCCGGTTCTCCACTGTTCCTTCATGACCCTGTGGCCGGTTCTCCACTGTTCCTTCATGACCCTGTGGCCGGTTCTCCACTGGTCCTCCATGACCCTGTGGCCGGTTCTCCACTGGTCCTTCATGACCCTGTGGCCGGTTCTCCACTGTTCCTTCATGACCCTGTGGCCGGTTCTCCACTGGTCCTTCATGACCCTGTGGCCGGTTCTCCACTGTTCCTTCATGACCCTGTGGCCGGTTCTCCACTGTTCCTTCATGACCCTGTGGCCGGTTCTCCACTGTTCCTTCATGACCCTGTGGCCGGTTCTCCACTGGTCCTCCATGACCCTGTGGCCGGTTCTCCACTGGTCCTTCATGACCCTGTGGCCGGTTCTCCACTGTTCCTTCATGACCCTGTGGCCGGTTCTCCACTGTTCCTTCATGACCCTGTGGCCGGTTCTCCACTGGTCCTTCATGACCCTGTGGCCGGTTCTCCACTGGTCCTTCATGACCCTGTGGCCGGTTCTCCACTGGTCCTCCATGACCCTGTGGCCGGTTCTCCACTGGTCCTCCATGACCCTGTGGCCGGTTCTCCACTGGTCCTCCATGACCCTGTGGCCGGTTCTCCACTGGTCCTCCATGACCCTGTGGCCGGTTCTCCA
>NC_137118.1:45808354-45975854 GCF_949357685.1 Gobio gobio | reverse complement strand
TCACTAATGTGTGTAGAAGCGAACACACACACACACACACACACACACACACACACTCCTGAGAGCGGCCCATTCTCTCACTAATGTGTGTAGAAGCGAACACACACACACACACACACACACACACACACTCCTGAGAGCGGCCCATTCTCTCACTAATGTGTGTAGAAGCGAACACACACACACACACACACACACACACACACTCCTGAGAGCGGCCCATTCTCTCACTAATGTGTGTAGAAGCGTCTCCTAGAGCTTGAGTTTTAAACCTGTGGCCATGAAGGGATTGAACACCTGAACTCAGTGTCCCAATACTTTTGGCAATATAGTGTGTATATATAAGGTCAAAAACTGAGGAATCGTGATATATCAAATATGATACAGTATCTTTACAGGGTTAAAGGAATATTAAAGGTTTGTCCGAATCTGCTTGTGTTCAGTGGACAGTGGTGGTACTGTGGTTTTGGTCAGCCAGGACGGGATCCAAAGACCTCCGTTTCGATTCCCAAAAGGAGGCCACCTGCTCCAGTTCCTCACGTGTCTGGAAACTGGTCTCCTTCCTCATGGCCAGTTAGATCCTCCTCTGTGGTCCCAGAGAGGAAAGGTTTGCCGAACACTCATTCTTCAGTGTTTGAATGAGAAGCGTTTTGTTTTGCTGACCGTTTTGTGTTCTTTCCCCAGGGAAAAGTGTTCCCGAAACTGCGTAAAAGGAGTCCACATGGATCCTGCGAGTCAGTTTCGGACAAAGATGAAGATGAGGCCACGGATTATGTGTTTCGGATTATATATCCAGGCAGTCAGGAGTTTAGTAAGTTAACGTGATGTTGATGTTTCATTATTCACAAGCAAGATTAGCAAAAAATTACCTCATAAACGGAAATAAATTCAAGGTTTTTAATTTAATTTGAATTTTACATTTTAGTTTAATTTTTAGTAATTTTTTATTATGTAATATTGCTTTAGGTTTAATTAAAGCTGCACTATGTAACTTTTCCGTCCACTAGAGGTCGCCTGTTCAAAACAAAAGGCGTAGTTTGATGATGTCACGTTTGAGCGCAGGATCTTGGGACATGTGGATTATTAAAGAGAGTAAAGCGTTTCTGCAGAATAAAACCAGAAACCGAGGGGAACGCGGATATGATGTCATCGACAGGCCACGCCCTCACACGTAAAAAATAGCATCTCACGATTTACAAATAGTTGGAAACATTCGGGATATTGTAAGTACTGAACTGAACAAAATATATAACACTGGCCTAGTGGCTTCTGGATATTTTACTGAACAAATTTTACATAGTGCAACTTTAATATTTATTAGTTTTAGTTTTGATAAACAATTATTTAGTTTTGATTTAAAAAAAAAAAATTGATAATTGTTTAGTGCTTCAACTTCAACTCCAAAGCAACATTTCTCATTCACTTTTTTAACTAATATGTATATTTTATTCGAGCTTCATTTCTCTTCACAGAAACGTTTTAATACTCTCTAAAAAATGCTGAGTTAAAAATAACCCAAGTTGGGTTGAAAATTGGGTTGTTTTAACCCAGCATTTGGGTTAAATGTTTGCTTAAAACAACCCAATTGCTGGGTTAAAACAACCCAGTTGCTGGGTTAGTACATTTTCAACCCAACTTGGGTTATTTTTAAGTTAACCCAGCATTTTTTAGAGTGTAGCTTTAGTTTTAGTTAACGATGATAACCCTGCATGTATATCCATATTAATATTGGTTTCATACACTCTAAAAAAGGCTGGGTTAAAAATAACCCAAGTTGGGTTGAAAATGGACTAACCCAGCAATTGGGTTGTTTTAACCCAGCATTTGGGTTAAATGTTTGCTTAAAACAACCCAATCGCTGGGTTAAAACAACCCAGTTGCTGGGTTAGTCCATTTTCAACCCAACTTGGGTTATTTTTAACCCAGCATTTTTTTAGAGTGTAGCTTTAGTTTTAGTTAACGATGATAACCCTGCATGTATATCCATATTAATATTGGTTTCATACACTCTAAAAAAGGCTGGGTTAAAAATAACCCGAGTTGGGTTGAAAATGGACTAACCCAGCAATTGGGTTGTTTTAGCCCAGCGATTGGGTTGTTTTAACCCAGCAATTGGGTTGTTTTAAGCAAACATTTAACCCAACCGCTGGGTTAAAACAACCCAATTGCGGGGTTAGTCCATTTTCAACCCAACTTGGGTTATTTTTAACCCAGCATTTTTAGAGGGTACTGTGAAAGTGGCTCATTTAATGTTATGAAAGAAAAATGTATGCGAAGTCATGCTTTTCACACAGAATTTCTTATTGGATACTATGCATTTTCCTATGTGTTTAAATCTGACTAATGTCTGATGCAGGATGGCATCGTTGGTGATGATGGTCATAAATATGATGCTAATTGATATTCTCAATATTAAAGTGGCACCAGAACTGATTGACCAGGCTGTGAGTTTGTGGCAGCCCACACCCAGGAAGTCGTCCTGTTCTTCCTGTTTGCAGAACGGCTCGTCGGACGGTGGACTTCCCAACGGATGCAACCACGACAGGCTAGTCTGGATTTGAGATGTTTGTATGAAATAACCCACTCTATGGTCTTAGCCTGACTCCAGATGTGTGTGTGTGTGTGTGTGTGTGTGTGTGTGTGTGTGTGTGTGTGTGTGTGTGTGTGTGTGTGTGTGTGTGTGTGTGTGTGTGTGTGTGTGTGTGTGTGTGTGAAACAGGGCGCCGCTGAAGTTACTCTGCGAGACCATGAAGCACCAGATAATTTCCCGCGCTTTCTACGGCTGTATGTATCTCACGAGATGTGTGGTTTTGTAATGCACTCTCTCATAGAGACAGAGTGTATTTAGGCCACGCCCACACCGGGGGGGAAAACAATCCAACGCTCTCCATTGACTTTGCATTGCGTGAAGCTGCATCCTTGTCATTTCGGACTTATAACAAAAAAACAGAACAATGTCTAAAAGCTGATATGTGACAAAGTGTACAGCAAACAAGCTAAAAAACACAGAAATAAGTTTTTATAAGCTGTCGACCCAAAGAAACGAGAGTTTAAGGAGACAAAAGTGGATAAAGGCAGTAAAACGTGACGCTTCAGCTGAAGAATGGGGACATTTTGGGATCCTGACACTCAGTGTGTCTCAGTTTGTCTGTGTGTGCAGTAAATATGTTGTCACTGTTAAGTCAAATCTCCAAATGTCAGTTTTATATATGATATTTCCTGTCTCTGATGACGTTCTCCTCTAGTGTGTGCACTTCTCAGTGTAATATAACGTGTCTCAATGGCCTGTATCCACTTTTTTGTTCTTAAACGCTCGTTTTTTGGCTCAATAGCTTATAAAAACGTCTGGGTTTTTGGTTGTGGGTTTTGTTTAGCTTGTTTGCTGTACACTTTGTCACATATCCGCTTTTAGACATTGTTCTGTTTTTTGTTATAAGTCCGAAATGACAAGGATGCCGCTTCACACAATGCAAAGTCAATGGAGAGCGTTGGATTGTTTTCCCCCCGGTGGGCGTGGCCTTCAGATTATGGCGCGTGTCTCTCTGCCCTTTCTCATGAGCTGTGGTGTATCTTCAGGGCTGGCGTACTGCCGTCACCTGTCCACCGTCCGCACTCACCTGTCCGCTCTGGTGAACGCCGCTATTGTGGAGCCTGACATCCCTTATGATGCCAAAGGTGGTCTGTCTGCAGAGGTGTGGAAGATGTTTCTACAGGACAGCACTGTATGTGAACTTCATTTCCTCATATCCTCCATTGTTGCGGCTCCTCTCTTTAGTTTCTGGCTGCGTCCCAATTCGCCGACTTATACTACGTCCTAAAAGTAGGGGAGAGCAGGGACGAAAGTACCATTTTTCAGAAAAACGTAATTTTAAAAGATAATATTTTAGACCGAGATATATTTTTGCTGTGGTCAATAACTCACAAGTGTGGTCTATCAATAGCAGGTGGTATTTTGTACAAATGTAGAACGACTACAGTGTATTTTCACTTTGAACATAAGCTGCACATTGTTACTTTTGACCTCATCAGGTGGGACGAAAGTAACACAACAATACAAGCGAGATTTTTTTGTGATACTCTTGTTTTTTTTAACATTTTTCTATGACCATGTTAATATGTAACTGCAACATATTTTGTCCTTTATCTTTGCAAAATAAATATTAAATTACATTTTCATTTTAAATGTTAAAGTTTATCAAATGTTTCAAATGTAACCTGACAGGACAAACTTGAATTGTTTAGAATATTTTTTGATTTGCAATGTAAATCTATTTGATAAGTTTTTTCTTCAACAGAATGAACAATATGAAAATTAAATTAAATTAAATTAAATTGGCATAATATGCATTATATATATAATAGCGTGTTACTTTCATCCCGACAGGAAGTCCTGACATTTAAACACGATTTACTTTTATACTGGAAAAACTCTGAAAAGACAAACCTTCAGGGTGTGTAACAGCACTAAATAACCCGTAGATTGATCATTACTGTGACACATGAAACAAAAAACACAACTTGTAATTAGAAAAAAAAGCACTGCTTCATTAATTTACTTGCCGTACTTGAAAACTATATTTCGGACCTAACTGCGGAAAACGAGGACGGAATCACGTGATATTTGGCAGATCCGTCAAGGGTTGTGCTGAACATGCTGTCATAACTTGAAATGCAAATATAGTCAAGGGCTCTGAGAAAATCGCTTTGTTACTTTCGCCCCGGTTCTCCCCTACGTACTCTTTTTGTGAAGAAAAAGTACATACTTTTGAGTGTGTAGCAGAAGAGTATGCAAGCTTTGGGACATAGTACTTCGTCATCTTTAACGGACTCGGTTACGGTTACCGTTTAAACTGCCCTGTCAATCATCGTCACAGTTAAAATCCTCCACTTTCAATTTAATTTCCTACCGTATCGGAGAGAAATGTAACGTTAGTCGCTCGTTGATCTGCCTTTCGTGGGTCTTTAATGCAGAGACTCCTCTCATGTGTTTGCAAAGTTAATGGCCAAACGTATCATTACAAAAGTTCTCAATGCTGCTGAAGGAGAAATATAATGTGGATAATATTGAATAAATATCTTTTCGTCAGGTTAAATACTGATAATTATTCACTCAAACCACTTTATCTAATCCTCTCCACTTAACCGTCAGACTCGCGTAACCGCCATGTTTGTAGTTTTTTTAACACTTTTTATCCGCGTTTGTAGTTCTAATCGAATCCTCGTCCATCTCGCAATGGGTTGTGGGCAATATCAGCCGTTAGAGTGCGCATCGATCTGCACTTCGGATTCTGACCGGAAATAGTAAACCATCCGGGAATCTTTGGAATACTTTTTTCAACATACTAAGATTTGGGACATACTAATTCTTTTTTCGAATACTATTTAGTACGGATAGTATGCGAATTGGGACGCAGCATCTGTCTCTATGAAGCCCCTCCTTCTGAAAAGCACACTGTGCTCTGATTGGCCGGCTGGAGCAGTGTGTTGTGATTGGTCAAGTGTTTGGGAAATGTCCCGCCCCTTACCATAACCGGCAGTTTCAACACACTACTAACTCAACTTGATGTATTAAAATAACTAAAAGTAGTAAAAATGAATAAAAATATACTGAAATTAAAGGGATAGTTCACCCAAAAATGAAAATTAGGTTGGTCGAAAGTTTACTTGATAAAGTTTTAAATATGGATATTTTTCTTACACAAACGCGTCGATTCGCTTCAGAAGGCCTTTATTAACACCCCAGAGCCGCGTGGAGCAGTTATATGACTGGCAGATGCACTTTTTATGGACTTCAAAAACAGAGCAACTATGAATCCAATTCTAATGCTTGGATTAGCCTGGACTTTTGACTTGAGTAAATTATGGGCTAATTCTCATTTTTGGGTGAACTATCCCTTTAAGAAGCAAAAAAAATGCAAAATTGCTAAACTCTAAAAAATGCGGGTTGTTTTAACCCAATGTTGGGTCAAATATGGACAAACCCAACCGTTGGGTTAAAACAATTCTTTAAAAAATTTAACCCAGTGGGTTTGTCCATATTTGACCCAAAATTGGGTTAAAACAACCCCGCATTTTTTAGAGTGTAGCAATTTTGCACTTTTTTGTGTAAAACTTCAAATTAAAAATAAAACAGAAAATATAAAAACAATACATTAAATAAAAGCCTTTCATTTGTTTTGAAAATGTTTTAAATTTTAAAATGTATTAGTAAATGTTGAAATTAACTAAAAATTTGAAATATTTTTCATTGTTAGTTCATGTCAACTAATTGTAAACTATTTTATTTCTCATTTGCATTGTTTAACTTGTACTAAAATACTGACAAAAACTAATTAAAAAACTCTATTGAAATATTTTTTTTTAAAAATGCAAAAATTTAAATTAAAACCAAAATGTATAGTAAAAAAATAAAAAATAGTTTGTTTTTAAAATACTTTGTTTCAGATGAATAAATACTGTAGAAGTGTTGTTCATTTTTATGTTAGTTCATGTTAAGCCTTATTTTATGCAACATTTCTAATTTGCATTTAGTCTAACGTGATGTATTAAAATAACTAAAACTAAAATTTAATAAAAATATACTGACATTAAAAAGCAAAAAAATTCAAAATTGCTACACTTTAAAAAATGCTGGGTTGTTTTAACCCAATGGTTGGGTTTGTCCATATTTGACCCAACATTGGGTTTAAACAACCCAGCATTTTTTAAAGTGTAAAACTTCAAATTAAAAAGAAAACGGAAAACATAAAAACAATAAATAAAATAAAAGCCTTTCGTTTGTTTTGAAAATGTTTTAAATTTGAAAAATGTATTAGTAAATGTTGAAATGAACTAAAAATTTGAAATCTTTTTCATTGTTAGTTCATGTCAACTAATTGTAAAGTATTTTATTTCTCATTTGCATTGTTTAACTTGTACTAAAATACTGTCAAAAACTAATTTGAAAAAAAAAATGCAACAATTAAAATTAAAACCAAAAATTATAGACTCAAATAAAAAAATTGTTTGTTTTTAAAATACTTTTAGTTTCAGATGAATAAATACTGTAGAAGTGTTGTTCATTGTTAGTTCATGTTAAGCCTTATTTTATGCAACATTTCTAATTTGCATTTAGTCTAACGTGATGTATTAAAATAACTAAAACTAAAAATGTTTAAAAATTTACTGACATTAAAAAGCAAAAAAAATGCTAAATTGCTACACTCTAAAAAATTCTGGGTTGTTTAACCCAATGTTGGGTCGAATATATGGACAAACCCAGCCATTGGGTTTAATTAATGTTTTAACCCAACGGTTGGGTTTGGCCATATTTGACCCAACGGTTGGGTTTGTCCATATTTGACCCAACATTGGGTTTGTCCATATTTGACCCAACGGTTGGGTTTGTCCATATTTGACCCAACGGTTGGGTTTGTCCATATTTGACCCAACGGTTGGGTTTGTCCATATTTGACCCAACGGTTGGGTTTGTCCATATTTGACCCAACATTGGGTTAAAACAACCCCGTTATATAAAAACAAATAAAATAAAAGCCTTCCGTTTCTTTTGAACATGTTTTAAATTTTAAAATGTATTAGTAAATGTTGAAATTAAAAACATTTAAAAAATATTTTTCATTGTTAGTTCATGTCAACTAATAGTAAAGTATTTTATTTCTCATTTGCACTGTTTAACTTGTACTAAAATACTGACAAAAACGAATTTAAAAAACTCTATTGACATATTTGTGCATATGTGTGCAGGCGTACGAGGAGGCGGAGCTTCTGCGGATGGTGTATTATGGAGGCGTGGAGCCGGCTCTACGGAGAGAGGTCTGGCCGTTTCTGCTGGGCCACTATCACTTCACCATGAGCCTCGACGAACGCAAAGAGGTGAGAGAACCAGACCCAAGCAGATCAGGGCTTCTGCAGCTCTCTCAGAGTCAAATTTAAGACCTTTAAGACCTTTATGAATGAAATTTAAGACCTATATCACGCGATAAAACAACCTACAAAGGAAATGCAGAATCATCAAATTACATGCAAAGCAAATTAATTTATTACAATTTAAATGCTTAAATCTTGTTTGGTATCTTACACAAGAAAAGGCTGGTCCAGTGCTATCGAGCTTTAATAACACGATCGCTTAGGGTGGAAATATGACCGAAATCTTACAAGTAAACCACAGCAATAAGGAATTGCATAATATAAGTATACATTTCTCTAATTAAGTAAACAGTCTGTAATAAAATAAGAACTTATAAACAAATGACAATAGGACAAATACAACATAAAGATACAGATACAAACAGTGCTTTAAGTTTAAGTAGGCCACTGTTTGTTTTCCCCTGTTGTTGTTTGGTTAACATTAACGGCACAGACAGGAGAAAACACACACACACACACACACACACACACACACAGGTTTGTTTTGCTATCTAAGTGAGGACATTCCTTAGCCGTAATGGTTTTTATACTGTACATTCTATCCCCCTACACTACCCCTACCCATCACACACACACACACACACACACACACACACACACACACACACACACACACACACACACACACACACACACACACACACACACACACACACACACACACACACACACACACACACACACCCTACCCCTAAACCTACCCATCACACACACACACACACACACACACACAACCCCTACCCCTAAACCTACCCATCACACACACACACACACACACACACACTACCCCTACTCATCACACACACACACACACACACACAACCCCTAACCCTACCCATCACACACACACTTACACACACACACACACACACACACACACACTACCCCTACCCCTAAATCTACCCATCACACACACACACACACACACACACACACACACACACACACACACTACCCCTAAATCTACCAAAACACACACACACACACACACTACTCCTAAACCTACCCATTACACACACACACCCTACCCCTAAATCTACCAACACACACACACACACACACACACACACAACCCCTACCCCTAAACCTACCCATCACACACACACACACACACACACACACTACCCCTAAATCTACCAACACACTCTCTCACACACACACACACACACACACACACACACACACACACACACACACACTGCCCCTAAACCTACCCATTACACACACACACACCCTACCCCTAAATCTACCAACACACACACACACACACACACACACACACACTACCCCTAAATCTACCAAAACACACACACACATACACACACACAACCCCTAAATCTACCAACACACTCTCACACACACACACACACACACACACACACCCTGCCCCTAAACCTATCCATTACACACACACACACACACACACACACACACACACACACACCCTACCCCTAAACCTACCAACACACACACACACACACATACCCTGCCCCTAAACCTACCCATTACACACACACACACACACACCCTACCCCTAAATCTACCAACACACACACACACACACACACACACACACACACACACACACAACCCCAACCCCTAAACCTACCCATCATACACACACACACACACACACACACACACACACTCTCTCTCACATTCACACACAGACACACACACACACACACACACACTACCCCTATCCCTAAACCTACCCATCTCACACACACACACTCTCTCTCACACACACTCACACACACACACACTTAAGCGTTGCGGGAGCATTTCAGTGAGCATTAGAGGAAGCGTTACATGGATGTCAGAAAATTAAGACCAGTTTAAAATGATTTAAGACCTAGAACTTCAGCGAATGTAAGACTTTTTAAGGCCTAAAATTTAGATTTAGAAAGAGTTTTAAGCCCCTGCAGAAGCATCATAAGCTGAACTCTCTCTCTCTCTGTAGGTGGACGAGCAGATTCGAGCGTGTTACGAGCAGACTATGAGCGAGTGGCTGGGCTGCGAGGCCATCGTGCGCCAGCGTGAGAAGGAGCAGCACGCCGTGGCTCTGGCCAAGTGTGCGTCCGGCGCCAGCGTGGATGGGTCGCGCCAGGACTCCACCATCAGCACGGATGTAAATGTTTACGCTCCAGTCGCCCACGCATGTCTGACGCTCTGGATGTTTGCATGCAGGTTTACTGTGTTTCTCTCTGCAGTCGTCTCAGAGCAGCAGCTCCGAGAAACAGAGCCACGCAGGATCACACAGCGACAGCAGCACGCAGGTGAGACGCCAGTGTTTGCCAACCGGGGTGAAAATATTTTTTGTTTGAATATGACCAGTCATTTTCGCCGTCATCACCCGGGTTTAGTGCCAGAAGATGCGAAGTCTGCTGAACAGAGGGTCGCAGGAAGAAGGATCTGAAGTGCCGGTGTCCTGACATTTCATCCTACCTGTCAGATTGTCCTACCAGGGCTTACTGCGCATGCCCACATCAATATTTTTAGGGGTTCAAGCACGAAGTGCTGAACACCTATTGTATTTGTGCTGATTTTTAGGGGTTCAAGCACGAAGTGCTGAACACCTATTGTATTTGTGCTGATTTTTAGGGGTTCAAGCACGAAGTGCTGAAACCCTATTGTAATTGTATTGATTTTTATTATTATTATTATTATTATTATTATTCTCCGCTAAAACGCATCGTGCAGCCCAAACCGTAAGGGCTGGAACTTTGAAACTTTGTCAGATGGTAGTAAACAAATCGAGGAGAGGTTATCAAATTATGAGCCAGATTGGCCTATAGGTGGCGCTATAGCAATCAATTGCGCGAAACTGCTCATAACTCCTAAACCGTATGTCGTAGACTCAAGTGTCTTATATCATTGGAAAGGTGAGTTTATGACGAACAAAACGTATATCTCCGATTTCATTTGCGCCATGATAGATTTTCCGCCATTTTGAATTTTGTCAAAAAACTACTTTTGCGAACTAGTCCTAGGTTTTTTGCCCGATCGGAACCAAACCAGTGCAGAAATGTTCTCTGGAGTCTGAATATCAATAATTATCGAAAAAAAGTTGAAATTTCTATTCACGGTTGCTAAGGGGCGGAAAACGAATGTTGTGGGAGGAGCCTATTTTACTAAAATGGCTATAACTCAAGAAAAAAATGAGATATCTTCACCAAACTTGGTACACATGTGTATGGGCTCCGTTTTTGGTCACGATAAAAAAACCGCGATGATTGAACACTTGGTGGCGCTATAACACGAAAAAAACATGAAAATGGCTATAACCACCCGACCGCTAGTCCGATTGACTTGAAAATTGGTATGCAGTGTCTTGGTCCAAGGTACCAAGTATGTCTATGAGGACATTGGCGTATCTCAAAAAACATGGCCGCCAAGGCCAATTAAATTTGAGCACCTATTAGACAAGGTTAACGGAGGCCGATCAGAACGAAACTCGATGGGTATGTTTGACTTATGGCCTTAGAGGTCTATAAGAATTTTGAAAGAAATCAGCCACTAGTTGGCGCTAACAAGTTTTATGGCACTGTAATCACGTGGTGTTGAACACATCCACAAAATATGCATATCGTTTGATAGACCTCCTCATATTGAACAACTTTGCCTCTGGAACCATTGCTGTTAATCCAATTGTTCATTAAATATTTGCGATTATGTTTAAAACCTACTTTTGCGAACTAGTCCCTGGTTTTTTGCCTGATCGGAACCAAACCAGTATAGGACAATTCTCTGGACTCTCTAGATCAATAATTATCGAAAAAAAGTCCAACTTTTGCCTTTGGATGGCTATAACAGGGTCATTTAGAAGAGGGGCGTAGCAAAATACACTCAAAAGCCTATAAATCCTAAAGGAAAACTCAAAACTTCACGAAAATTGTTATGTATATGTAACATAACATGCTGAAAAATCATGCAAAGTTTCATGGAGATCGGACTATAGGTGGCGCTATAACTGTTAAAAAGCTTTGAAAACCATGTAATCCTATGGTGAAATGCCTGTATTGGCTGTAAATGGTATTTTCCATCTCTGTAATCAGGTGGGGTTAAAAACATCCACATAATATGCATAAATTATGATAGATCTCCTCATACTGAACAACTTTGCCTCAAGAACCAATACTGTCTATCAAATCGTTATTTAAACATTCACAATTATGTTAATAACCTACTTTTGCAAACTAGTCATAGATTTTTCAACCTGATCAGAACCAAACCAGTGCAGTACAATTCTCTGGACTCTTTAGAGCAATAGTTATTTTAAAAAAAAGTTAAACTTTTGCATCTGAATGGCTATAACAGGGTTATTTCATGATGTGGCCTTGACCAAGTGTCCCCAAATGCCTATATCTATTCAATGAATGCTCAGATATTCTTAAAAACAAGTCAGAACATGTGTACTATGCCTCTAAACAAGCATGAAAAATTTCAGACAGATAGGACAATATTTGCCTCTATAACAGTTAAAAAGCTGAAAATTATGAAAATAATGGTATATTAAGCCAATAAGTGGTCGTTTGCTGCCCCCCGCTGTTCATTTTATTGTACTACACTCTAATATTGATCTACAAGTCATATTCAGCTTAAAATAAATCACTATTTTAACATTTGCAATCACATTTAGTTAAAATGAATCTATTAAGTATTACTATTGACAATTTTCACATTGAGAAATGTGAATCTTGAAGGAGACTGGCAGGAAACATTTTGTTTACTGCAACATCATAAAGTTCAAATGTCTGTATCTACAACAAAATGTGTGTGTGTAGTCCTATGTTTCTGAATACATTTTTAAAAATCTGATAAATAGTTACAAAGAGCTATGTTAAATGATTATAGACCATAGCATTAAAAAAGTGTGTGTGTGTGTGTGTGTGTGTGTGTGTGTGTCTGGCCTTGACCAAGTGTCCCCAAATGCCTATATCTATTCAATGAATGCTCAGATATTCTTAAAAACAAGTCAGAAGATGTGTACTATGCCTCTAAACAAGCATGAAAAATTTCAGACAGATAGGACAATATTTGCCTCTATAACAGTTAAAAAGCTGAAAATTATGAAAATGATGGTATATTAAGCCAATAAGTGGTCGTTTGCTGCCCCCCGCTGTTCTTTTTATTGTACTACACTCTAATATTGATCTATAAGTCATATTCAGACTTTAAAAAAAATCACAATTTTAACATTTACAATCACATTTAGTCAAAATTAATCTATTAGCTATTACCATTGACAATAATTGTCACATTGAGAAATGTGAATCTTGAAGGAGACTTGCAGGAAACATTTTGTTTACTGCAACATCATATAGTTCAAATGTCTGTATCTACAACAAATTGTGTGTGTGTGTAGTCCTATGTTTCTGAATACATTTTTAATAATCTGATTAATAGTTACAAAGAGCTATGTGAAATGATTATAGACCATAGCATTAAAAAAGTGTGTGTGTGTGTGTGTGTGTGTGTGTGTGTGTGTGTGTGTGTGTGTATAAGCATGCATAATGGAATTAACATGGAAGACCAATTTGATATATAACTGATTTTATAGTGTTTATTGCAAAGCAACTGTGAAAAGACTTTATTAATAAGTAGAATGTCCAGCAGAGGGCAGCAGAAGACCACTAATTGGTTCATTCTGTCCACTAAGCATATATATAAACTCTAAAAAAACATTATAATAGCATTGAAAATGACATTTTGTCAATGCTTATCAATTAATTTGTTCATTTGATTAATGTTTTTACAATAATTATTAAATTACAATTAAAATAATGCCTGAAAATATGTTTTAAAGGGGAAGACCTGGAATAAGCTATTTGTTACCCATCATTTATTTCAAATATTTATATCACCAACAAAATGTGCATGTGAGTTAAGCACGTTTGAAGACATTAAAAAACAGACATTTAAAATGAAAATGAGCCAATGAGTGGTTCTCTGCTGCCACCTGCTGGGCATAAATAGTCATTTTTTTCATACTATTTACTTATCATGTTCTATAATTCCTATTTACACATTATAAAGTCATTATTACAATATTTACAATCACATTTTGTCAAATTAATTTATCTCAAATATATTATGGCGTATTACCTAAAATTGCCACCAGATGGCAGCAGAAGACCACTCATTGGCTTATCCTCTAAACTAATATTGTTCAATCATATTTAAACTGTGATCGTGCAGACCAAAGCGTAAATGCTAGAGACTTGAAACTTCATCAGATGATAGTACGAAAATCGAGGCTAATGTTGTCAGAGTATGAACCCGATTGGACAATAGGTGGCGCTACAGCAATCAAAAGCGCAAAATGGCTTATAACTCCTAAACCGTATGACGTAGACTCAAGTGTCTTATATCATTGGAAAGGTGAGTCCATGACAAACAAAACGTATATCTCCGATTTCATTTCCGCCATTATAGATTTTCCGCCATTTTTAATTTTGTCAAAAAACTACTTTTGCAAACAAGTCCTAGGTTTTTTGCCCGATCGGAACCAAACCAGTGTCAAAAAATTTTCTTGAGTCAGTTTATCAATAATTATCAAAAAAAAGTCGAAATTTATATTCACGGTTGTTAAGGAGCGTAAAAATAGTTGTTCAGGGCGGAGCCTATTTACTAAAAAAGCTATAACTCAAGAACAAAATGAGATATCTTTACCAAACTTGGTAGACATGTGTATAGGCTGAGTCTTTGGTCACAATAAAAAAAATCGCGACGATTTAACTCTTGGTGGCGCAATAACGTAAAAAAACATGAAAATGGCTTTAACCACCCGACCGCTAGTCCGATTGACTTGAAAATTGGTATGCAGTGTCTAGGTCCAAGGTACCAAGTATGTCTGTGAGGACATTGGCATATCTCAAAAAACATGGCTGCCACAGCCAATTAAATTTGAGCACCTATTAGACAAGTCTCATGGCCCTAGAGGTCGGTAAGAATTTTGAAAGAAATCGGCCACTAGTTGGCGCTAATGAGTTTTATGGCTCTGTAATCACGTGGTGTTGCACACATCCACGAAATATGCATATCATTTGATATATTCTAAGGGAAAACTCAAAACTTCACGAAAATTGGTGGGCATGTGTGTCATAACATCATTAACAAGCATAGAAAGTTTTATAGAGATCGGACCATAGGTGGCGCTATAACTATTAAAAACCTTTTAAAACCATATGTTTTCTATGGTAAATTGCCAATATTGCCTGTAAATGGACTTTTCCATCTGTTATTTCAGTGTTTAAAATCTTGCTAAATGAAACGTAATGTCTTTTGATGCTTGTGTGCTTAAAGGCCTTAAAGGCTTGAACCCCGCTAAATGCTGCTTGCAGCTTTAATTATTATTATTATTATTATTATTATTATTCTGCCATAAAACGCATCGTGCAGCCCAAACCGTAAGTGCTGGAGCTTTGAAACTTTGTCAGATGGTAGTACAAAAATCGAGGAGAGGTTATCAAATTATGAGCCAGATTGGCCTATAGGTGGCGCTATAGCAATCAATTGCGCGAAACTGCTCATAACTCCTAAACCGTATGTCGTAGACTCAATTGTCTTATATCATTGGAAAGGTGAGTCCCTGACGAACAAAACGTATATCTCCGATTTCATTTCCGTCATAATAGATTTTCCGCCATTTTGAATTATGTCAAAAAACTACTTTTGCGAACTAGTCCCTGGATTTTTGCCCGATCGGAACCAAACCAGTGCAGAAATGTTCTCTGGAATCTGAATATCAATAATTATTGAAAAAAAGTAGAAATTTTGATTCACGGTCGCAAAGGGGCGGAAAACGAATGTTGTGGGAGGAGCCTATTTTACTAAAATGGCTATAACTCAAGAAAAAAATTAGATATCTTTACCAAACTTGGTACACATGTGTATGGGCTGAGTTTTTGGTCACGATAAAAAAATCGCGACGATTGAACACTTGGTGGCGCTATAACACGAAAAAAACATGAAAATGGCTATAACCACCCGACCGCTAGTCCGATTGACTTGAAAATTGGTATGCAGTGTCTTGGTCCAAGGTACCATGCATGTCTATGAGGACATTGGCGTATCTCAAAAAACATGGCTGCTATCGGCTAATGAAATTTGAGCACCTCTAAGACAAGGTTAACGGAGGCCGATCGGAATGAAACTTGGTGGGCATCTTTGACTCACGGCCCTAGAGGTCTGTAAGAATTTTGAAAGAAATCGGCCACTAGTTGGCGCTAACGAGTTTTATGGCTCTGTAATCACGTGGTGTTGCACACATCAACCAAATATACATATCATATGATAGGTCTCCTCATGCTGAACAACTTTGCCTCTAGAAGCATATCTGTCAATCAAACCGTTCATTAAATATTTGCAATTATGTTTAAAAACTACTTTTTCAAACTAGTCCCTGGATTTTTGCCCGATTGGAACCAAACTAGTCTAGAACAATTCTCTGGACTCTCTAGATCAATAATTATCGAAAAAAAGTTGAACTTTTGCATTTAGATGGCTATAACAGGGTCATTTAGAAGAGGGGCGTAGCTAAATACACTCAAAAGCCTATAAATCCTAAAGGAAAACTCAAAACTTCACGAAACTTGTTATGTATATGTGACATAAAATGCTGAAGAAGCATGCAGAGTTTCATGGAGATCGGACCATATGTGGCGCTATAACTGTTAAAAAGCTTGGAAAACCATGTATTCCCTATGGTGAATTGCCTGTATTGGCTGTAAATGGTATTTTCCATCTCTGTAATCAGGTGGGGTAAAAACATCCACATAATATGCAGAAATTATGATAGATCTCCTCATACTGAACAACTTTGCCTCAAGAACCAATACTGTCAATCAAATTGTTATTTATTTATTCACAATTATGTTAAAAACTTATTACCTAAAATTGCCACCAGATGGCAGCAGAAGACCACTCATTGGTTCATTCTGCTTACTAAGCATATTTAAACTTTATAAAATCATTATAATAAATGTTGCAAATGACATTTTGTCAATGTTTATCAATTAATTTGTTCATTTGATTAATGTTTTTACAATAATTATTAAATTACAATTAAAATAATGCCTGAAAATATATTTTAAAGGGGAAAACCTGGAATAAGCTATTTGTTACCCATCATTTATTTCAAATATCTATATCTCCAACAAAATGTACATTTGAGCTAAGCATGTTTGAAGACATTAACTTGGAAATGTGCCCATTAAATGAAAAACAGACATTTAAAATGAAAATGAGCCAATGAGTGGTTCTCTGCTGCCACCTGCTGGGCTTAAATGGTCATTTTGTCATACTATTTACTTATCATGTTCTATAATTCCTATTTAGACATTATAAAGTCACTATTACAATATTTACAATTATATTTTGTCAAATTAATTTATTTCAAATATATTATGGCGTATTACCTAAAATTGCCACCAGATGGCAGCAGAAGACCACTCATTGGCTTATCCTCTAAACTAATATTGTTCAATCATATTTAAACTGTGATCGTGCAGACCAAAGCGTAAATGCTAGAGACTTGAAACTTTATCAGATGGTGGTACAAAAATCGAGGCTAATGTTGTCAGAGAATGAACCCGATTGGCCAATAGGTGGCGCTACAGCAATCAAAAGCGTGAAATGGCTCATAACTCCTAAACCCTATGTCGTAGACTCAAGTGTCTTATATCATTGGAAAGGTGAGTCTATGACGAACACAACGTATATCTCCGATTTCATTTCCGCCATGATAGATTTTCCGCCATTTTGAATTTTGTCAAAAAACTACTTTTTCAAACTAGTCCTAGGTTTTTTGATTGATCGGAACCAAACCAGTGCAGAAATGTTCTCTGGAGTCTGATTATCAATAATTATTGAAAAAAAGTTGAAATTTCTATTCACGGTCGCTAAGGGGCGCAAAACGATTGTTGTGGGAGGAGCCTATTTTACTAAAATGGCTATAACTCAAGAACAAAATGAGATATCATCATCAAACTTGGTACACATGTGTAAGACCTCAATTTGTGGTCATGATAAAAAAATCGCGACGATTGAACACTTGGTGGCGCTATAACACGAAAAAAACATGAAAATGGCTATAACCACCCGACCGCTAGTCCGATTGACTTGAAAATGGGTATGCAGTGTCTTGGTCCAAGGTACCATGTATGTCTATGAGGACATTGGCGTATCTCAAAAAACATGGCCGCCACAGCCAATTAAATATGAGCACCTATTAGACAAGGTTAACGGAGGCCGATCAGAACGAAACTCAATGGGTATGTTTGACTCATGGCCTTAGAGGTATGTAAGAATTTTGAAAGAAATCGGCCACTAGTTGGCGCTAACGAGTTTTATGGCTCTGTAATCACGTGGTGTTGCACACATCCACAAAATATGCATATCAATTGATAGATCTCCTCATATTGAACAACTTTGCCTCTATAACCATTGCTGTCAATCAAATTGTTCATTAAATATTTGCAATAATGTTAAAAACCTACTTTTGCAAACTAGTCCCTGGTTTTTTGCCCGATCGGAACCAAACCAGTCTAGGACAATTCTCTGGACTCTCTAGATCAATAATTATCAAAAAAAAGTTCAACTTTTAGATTTAGATGACTATAACAGGGTGATTTAGAAGAGGGACGTAGCAAAACACACTCAATAGCCTATAAATTCTAAGGGAAAACTCAAAACTTCCCGAAAATTGGTGGGCATGTGTGACATTAGATCCTTAACAAGCATACAAAGCTTTATAGAGATCGGACCATAGGTGGCGCTATAATTGTTAAAAACCATATGTTTCCTATGGTAAATTGCCTACATTGCCTGTAATTTGAGTTTTCCATCTATTATTTCAGTGTTTAAAATCTTGCTAAATAAAACTTAATGTCTTTTGATGCTTGTGTGCTTAAAGGCCTTAAAGGCTTGAACCCCGCTAAATGCTGCTCGCAGCTTTAATTAGGGGTTCAAGCACGAAGTGCTGAAACCCTATTGTAATTGTATTGATTTTTATTATTATTATTATTATTATTATTATTCTCCGCTAAAACGCATCATGCAGCCCAAACCGTAGAAGCTGGAGCTTTGAAACTTTGTCAGATGGTAGTACAAAAATCGAGGAGAGGTTATCAAATTATGAGCCAGATTGGCCTATAGGTGGCGCTATAGCAATCAATTGCGCAAAACTGCTCATAACTCCTAAACCGTATGTCGTAGACTCAAGTGTCTTATATCATTGGAAAGCTGAATACCTGACGTAAAAAATGTATATCTCCGATTTCATTTCCGCCATTATAGATTTTCCGCCATTTTGAATTTTGTCAAAAAACTACTTTTGCGAACTAGTCCCTGGATTTTTGCCCGATCGGAACCAAACCAGTGCAGAAATGTTCTCTGGAGTCTGAATTTTAATAATTATTGAAAAAAAGTTGAAATTTCTATTCACGATCGCTAAGGGGCGGAAAACGAACGTTGTGGGAGGAGCCTATTTTACTAAAATGACTATAACTCAAGAACAAAATGAGATATCTTTACCAAACTTTGTTCACATGTGTATGGACTGAGTCTTGGGTCACGATAAAAGAATCGCGACGATTGAACACTTGGTGGCGCTATAACACGAAAAAAACATGAAAATGGCTATAACGACCCGACCGCTAGTCCGATTGACTTGAAAATTGGTATGCAGTGTCTTGGTCCAAGGTACCATGTATGTCTATGAGGACATTGGCGTATCTCAAAAAACATGGCTGCTATTGGCCAATGAAGTTTGAGCACCTCTAAGACAAGGTTAACGGAGGCTGATCGGAATGAAACTCGGTGGGCATGTTTGACTCATGGACTTAGAGGTCTGTATAAATTTTGAAAGAAATCGGCCACTAGTTGGCGCTAACGAGTTTTTTGGCTCTGTAATCACGTGGTGTTGCACACATCAACCAAATATACACATCATATGATAGGGCTCCTCATACTGAACAACTTTTCCTCTAAAAGCATTGCTGTCAATCAAATCGTTCATTAAATATTTGCGATTATGTTTAAAACCTACTTTTGCGAACTAGTCTCTGGATTTTTGTCTGATCGGAAACAAACCAGTCTAGGACAATTCTCTGGACTCTCTAGATCAATAATTATCAAAAAAAAGTTGAACTTTTGCATTTGAATGCCTATAACAGGGTCATTTAGAAGAGGGGCGTAGCAAAATACACTCAAAAGCATATAAATCCTAAAGGAAAACTCAAAACTTCACGAAAATTATTATGTATATGTAACATAACATGCTGAAAAAGCATGCAAAGTTTCATGGAGATCGGACCATAGGTGGCGCTATAACTGTTAAAAAGCTTTGAAAACCATGTATTCCTATGGTGAAATGCCTGTATTGGCTGTAAATGGTATTCTCCATCTCTGTAATCAGGTGGGGTTAAAAACATCCACATAATATGCATAAATTATGATAGATCTCCTCATACTGAACAACTTTGCCTCAAGAACCAATACTGTCAATCAAATCGTTATTTAAACATTCACAATTATGTTAATAACCTACTTTTGCAAACTAGTCATAGATTTTTCAACCTGATCAGAACCAACCCAGGGCAGTACAATTCTCTGGACTCTTTAGAGCAATAATTATTTTTTAAAAAAGTTAAACTTTTGCATCTGAATGGCTATAACTGGGTTATTTCAAGATGTGGCCTTGACCAAGTGTCCCTAAATGCCTATATCTATTCAATGAATGCTCAGATATTCTTAAAAAAAAGTCAGAATATGTGTACTATGCCTCTAAACAAGCATGAAAATTTTCAGACAGATAGGACCATATTTGCCTCTATAACAGTTAAAAAGCTGAAAATTATGAAAATAATGGTATATTAAGCCAATAAGTGGTCGTTTGCTGCCCCCCGCTGTTCATTTTATTGTACTACACTCTAATATTGATATACAAGTCATTTTCAGCTTTAAATAAATCACTATTTTAACATTTGCTATCACATTTAGTTAAAATTAATCTATTAAGTATTACTATTAACAATTGTCACATTGAGAAATGTGAATCTTGAAGGAGACTTGCAGGAAACATTTTGTTTACTGCAACATCATAAAGTTCAAATGTCTGTAACTACAACAAAATGTGTGTGTGTAGTCCTATGTTTCTGAATACATTTTTAAAAATCTGATTAATAGTTACAAAGAGCTATGTGAAATGATTATAGACCATAGCATTAAAAAAGTGTGTGTGTGTGTCTGGCCTTGACCAAGTGTCCCCAAATGCCTATATCTATTCAATGAATGCTCAGATATTCTTAAAAACAAGTCAGAACATGTGTAATATGCCTCCAAACAAGCATGACAATTTTCAGACAGATAGGACAATATTTGCCTCTATAACAGTTAGAAAGGTGAAAATGACAGAGTTCATATGAAAATAATGACCAATATGTGGTCTTTTGCTGACCCCCGCTGTTCATTTTATTGTACTACACTCTAATATTGATCTATGGTTATAGATACCTGGTTAATCATAGTAAATAATACTAGAACGTGGTGCATTTCACAAAAAAATGTGACATGCTCATAGACCATTAAAAGATATTTTCACAATAACATATCTCAAAAATATTGTGTGTGTGTGTGTGTGTGTGTGTGTGTGTGTGTAACCATGCATAATGGAACAACTGGTTTGAAGCCTGTTTCAGAGCCTATTTTACTAAAAGGGCTATAACTCAGGAACGAAATGAGATATCTTCACCAAACTTGGTACACTTGTGTATGGGATGAGTCTTTGGTCAAGGTAAAAAGAATTGTGAGGATTGAACACTTGGTGGGGCTATAACATAAAAAAACATGAAAAGGGCTATAACCACCCGACTGCCAGTCTGATTGACTTGAAAGTTGGTATGCAGTGTCTTGGTCCAAGGTACCACGCATGTCTATAAAGGAAATTGGCGTAGCTCAAAAAACATGGCCGCCATTGGCCAATGAAATGTGAGCACTTATTAGACAAGGTTAACAGAGGCCGATCGGAACAAAAGTTGGCGAGCATGTTTGACTCAGGGTCCTAGAGGTCTGTAATAATTTTTTAAGAATTTGGCCACTAGTAGGCGCCAATTAGTTTTATGGCTCTGTAATCACGTGATGTTTCACATATTCTCACAATATTGATATAATTTGATAGATCTCCTCATACTGAACAACTTTGTCTCTAGAAGCATTGCTGTCAATCAAATCGTTCATTAAATATTTGTGATTATGTTAAAAACCTACTTTTGCAAATAAGTCCCTGTTTTTTTGCCCGATCGGAACCAAACCAGTCTAGGACAATTCTCTGGACTCTCTAGATCAATAATTATCAAAAAAAGTTTAACTTTTGCATTTGGATGGCTATAACAGGGTCATTTCGAAAAGAGGCGTGGCAAAAAACCCTCAAAAGCCTATAAATTCTAAGGGAAAGCTCAAAACTTCACGAAAATTGGTGGCCATGTGTGAGATTAGATCCTTAACAAGAATTAAACGTTTTATAGAGATCGGACCATAGGTGGCGCTATAACTGTTAAAAACCTTTTAAAACCATGTTTCCTATGGTGAATTGCCTGTAAATTGAATTTTCCATCTATTATTTCAGCGTTTAAAATCTTGCTAAATAAAACTTAATGTCTTTTGATGCTTGTGTGCTTAAAGGCCTTAAAGGCTTGAACCCCGCTAAATGCTGCTTGCAGCTTTAATTATTATTATTATTATTATTATTCAGACCTAAAACGCATCGTGCAGACCAAACTGTAAGGGCTAGAGACTTGAAACTTGGCCAATAGGTAGTACAAAAATCGAGGAGAGGTTATCAAATTATGACCCCGATTGGCCCATAGGTGGCGCTATAGCAATCAATTGCGCAAAACTGCTCATAACTCCTAAACCGTATGTCGTAGACTCAAGTGTCTTATATCATTGGAAAGCTGAATACTTGACATAAAAAACGTATATCTCCGATTTCATTTCCGGTATGCAAATTTTTCCGCCATTTTGAATTTTGTCAAAAAACTACTTTTGCAAACTAGTCCTAGGTTTTTTGTCCGATCAGAACCAAACTAGTGCCAAAATGTTCTCTGGAGTCTGTCTATTAATAATCATTGAAAAAAAGTCATAATTTGGATTCACGGTTGTTAGGGGGCTTAAAATTGATGTTCAGGGCGGAGCCTATTTTACTAAAAAGGCTATAACTCTAGATCAAAATAAGATATCTTCACCAAATTTGGTACACATATGTATGGGCTCAGTCTTTGGTCACGATAAAACAATCGCGACGATTGGCCACTTGGTGGCGCTATAACATGAAAATAACATGAAAAAGGCTATGACCACCTGACCATTAGTCCAATTGACTTGAAAATTGGTATGCAGTGTCTTGGTCCAAGGTAGCATATATGTCTATGAGGAAATTGGCGTATCTCAAAAAACATGGCCGCCACAGCCAATTAAATTTGAGCACCTATTAGACAAGGTTAACAGAGGCCGATCGGAACGAAACTCGATGGGCATGTTTGACTCATGGTCTTAGAGCTCTGTAAGAATTTTGAAAGAAATCGGCCACTAGTTGGCGCTAACGAGTTTTGAGGCTCTGTAATCACGTGGTGATGTACACATCCCCGAAATATGCATATCATTTGATAGATCTCCTCATACTGAACAACTTTGCCTCATGAACTATTGCTGTCAATCAAATCGTTCATTAAATATTTGTGATTATGTTTAAAACCTACTTTTGCGAACTAGTCCCTGGATTTTTGCCCGATCAAAATCAAACCAGTCTAGGACAATTCTCTGGACTCTCTAGATCAATAATTATTGAAAAAAAGTTGAACTTTTGCATTTGGATGGCTATAACAGGGTCATTTAGAAGAGGGGCGTAGCAAAATACACTCAAAAGCCTATAAATCCTAAAGGAAAACTCAAAACTTCACGAAAATTGTTATGTATATGTGACATAACATGCTGAAGAAGCATGCAAAGTTTCATGGAGATCGGACCATAGGTGGCGCTATAACTGTTAAAAAGCTTTGAAAACCATGTATTCCCTATGGTGAATTGCATGTATTGGCTGTAAATGGTATTTTTCCATCTCTGTAATCTGATGGGGTAAAAAACATCCACATAATATGCAGAAATTATGGTAGATCTCCTCATACTGAACAACTTTGCCTCAAGAACCAATACTGTCAATCAAATTGTTATTTATTTATTTATTTATTCACAATTATGTTAAAAACGTATTACCTAAAATTGCCACCAGATGGCAGCAGAAGACCACTCATTGGTTCATTCTGCTTACTAAGCATATTTAAACTTTATAAAATCATTATAATAAATGTTGCAAATGACATTTTGTCAATGTTTATCAATTAATTTGTTCATTTGATTAATGTTTTTACAATAATTATTAAATTACAATTAAAATAATGCCTGAAAATATGTTTTAAAGGGGAAAACCTGGAATAAGCTATTTGTTACCCATCATTTTTTTCAAATATCTATATCTCCAACAAAATGTGCATGTTAAGCACGTTTGAAGACATTAACTTGGAAAATGTGCCCATTAAATGAAAAACAGACATTTAAAATGAAAATGAGCCAATGAGTGGTTCTCTGCTGCCACCTGCTGGGCTTAAATGGTCATTTTGTCATACTATTTACTTATCATGTTCTATAATTCCTATTTAGACATTATAAAGTCACTATTACAATATTTACAATTACATTTTGTCAAATTAATTTATTTCAAATATATAATGGCGTATTACCTAAAATTGCCACCAGATGGCAGCAGAAGACCACTCATTGGCTTATCCTCTAAACTAATATTGTTCAATCATATTTAAACTGTGATCGTGCAGACCAAAGCGTAAATGCTAGAAACTTGAAACTTTATCAGATGGTAGTACAAAAAGTGAGGCTAATGTTGTCAGAGTATGAACCCGATTGGCCAATAGGTGGCGCTACAGCAATCAAAAGCGCGAAATGGCTCATAACTCCTAAACCGTATGTCGTAGACTCAAGTGTCTTATATCATTGGAAAGGTGAGTTCATGACGAACAAAACACATATCTCCGATTTCATTTCCGCCATGATAGATTTTCCGCCATTTTGAATTTTGTCAAAAAACTACTTTTGCAAACTAGTCCTAGGTTTTTTGCCGGATCGGAACCAAACCAGTGTCAAAATGTTCTCTGGAGTCAGATTATCAATAATTATCAAAAAAAGTCGAAATTTATATTCACGGTTGTTAAGGAGCATAAAAATAATCGTTCAGGGGGGAGCCTATTTACTAAAAGGGCTATAACTCAGGAACAAAATGAGATATCTTCACCAAACTTGGTACACATGTGTATAGGCTGAGTCTTTGGTCACGATAAAAAAATCGCGACGATTTAACACTTGGTGGCACAATAACGTGAAAAAACATCAAAATGGCTTTAACCACCTGACCGCTAGTCCGATTGACTTGAAAATTGGTATGCAGTGTCTTGGTCCAAGGTACCAAGTATGTCTATGAGGACATTGGCGTATCTTAAAAAACATGGCTGCCACAGCCAATTCAATTTGAGCACCTATTAGACAAGTCTCATGGCCCTAGAGGTCTGTAAGAATTTTGAAAGAAATCGGCCACTAGTTGGCGCTAATGAGTTTTATGGCTCTGTAATCACATGGTGTTGCACACATCCACGAAATATGCATATCATTTGATATATTCTAAGGGAAAACTCAAAACTTCACGAAAATTGGTGGGCATATGTGTCATTAGATCCTTAACAAGCTTGCAAAGTTTTATAGAGCTCGGACCATAGGTGGTGCTATAACTGTTAAAAACCTTTTAAAACAAAATGTTTCCTATGGTAAATTGCCTATATTGCCTGAAAATTGACTTTTCCATCTATTTTTTCAGTGTTTAAAATCTTGCTAAATAAAACTAAATGTCTTTTGATGCTTGTGTGCTTAAAGGCCTTAAAGGCTTGAACCCCGCTAAATGCTGCTTGCAGCTTTAATTTATTTTTATTTTTTATATTTACATTTTAAGGGTAGGAGTAGGTATGGATATTAATGAAGCAAATCACATTAATATGATTCTGGTAGCACAATCTGATAGGTAGCATTTTACATCCATATTTAATATTTATTTATTTAAAATATTTACATAGTTTTAAGGGTAGGTTCAGGCTAGGGGTAGGTATGGATATTAATAAAGCCTCAGATCTGATGAATATCATGCTGGTAGCACAATCTGATAGGCAGCATTTTCTGCTGTCGAATTGTGCTCCCTACTGTTTTAATGGGAAAGGTAGGACAAATCGACAGAACACCGGTATCTCGGCTACAAAAAACCCGCCGAACTGATCCAAAACCAGCCCAATTTTTATCCACCCGCCCAAACCCATTTTTGCCCGCAAAATAGATTGCGAAACCGCCAGCACTCACACTCCAAAACAGTGTTTCCCAAACGGGCTGCCGTATAGAGACAGAGCGACACGCTTCATAATCTGAAGGCCACGCCCACCGGGGGGGAAACAATCCAACGGAACAATGTCTAAAAGCGGATATGTGACAAAGTGTACAGCAAACAAGGTAAACAAAACCCACAACCAAAAACCCAGACGTTTTTATAAGCTATTGACCCAAAAAACGAGCGTTTAAGGACAAAAAAGTGGACACGCCATTGAGACACGTTATATTACACTGAGAAGTGCACACACTAGAGGAGAACGTCATCAGAGACAGGAAATATCATATATAAAACTGACATTTGGAGATTTGAGTGTCAGGATCCCAAAATGTCCCCATTCTTCAGCTGAAGCGTCACGTTTTACTGCCTTTATCCACTTTTGTCTCCTTAAACTCTCGTTTTTTTGGGTCGACAGCTTAAAAAAACGTGTTTTTTAGCTTGTTTGCTGTACACTTTGTCACATATCAGCTTTTAGACATTGTTCTGTTTTTTGTTATAAGTCCGAAATGACAAGGATGCAGCTTCACGCAATGCAAAGTCAATGGAGAGCGTTGGATTGTTTCCCCCCCCGGTGTGGGCGTGGCCTAAATACGCTCTGTCTCTTATGTTCGAATATGACCAGTAATTTTAGCCGTCATCACCCGGGTTTGGTGCCAGAAGACGCGAATGAGAAGTCGCGCACGCTGTGAGAAAATCTCTCTGTGCACTCATCAGAAAGCGCGCACACGTCTCACAGCGCGCAAATATAGAGTTCTCTTTCAAGTCTTGCTCTTGAACGGACAAACTCACACAAAAAGCATGTCAACATGTCCATCTTGAAGAGTATTCTAGCAGACAATAGTCTGTATATGCCTTAAGTAAACTCTATACAGTCGAGAAAGACGACGCATATCCGAGCATTAGGTCTTAAAGGGGCAGTAGCATTAGGTCTTAAAGGGGCAGTAGCATTAGGTCTACAAGGGGCAGTGCATTAGGTCTTAAAGGGGCAGTAGCATTAGGTCTTAAAGGGGCAGTAGCATTAGGTCTACAAGGGGCAGTAGCATTAGGTCTTAAAGGGGCAGTAGCATTAGGTCTTAAAGGGGCAGTAGCCTTTACTGCTGTCTGTTTAATGTCAAACAACAAAAGACAAGGACATCACTCACTGCTCTTGATTGAATAGCTTTTGTAAGTTTAATAGGATTAATCTTTAATTTATACAGTCAAATATGCAATGTTATTTTACATTTGATCAATTTCTGTATCTGCAAACTAATGTTTGACATACCTGAAAAACCTGAAGAGCATAGTTTATTTGATTAGTATCTTTGCCCAATAGTGTTTATTTGTGCTGCTGCTTGTATTTAAATTTTTTGTTCTTATTATTTTCTTTATTTTTATTTGACAGTAGTCATTTTTCCCTGCATGAACATAGCAAATACTGAACCGTACCGAAACGGTGAACCTAAAACCGTGATACAAACCGAACCGTGAGCAATCTGTACCGTTACACCCCTAGCGTAACGTATGCAAGGGCGAGCCACAAAATGGAGAACATATTCAAAGGGTGCCATGAAAGGTTGGGAAACACTGCTCCAGAAGACTGTGTTTGATCGCTTTCTAGTTATGCTTCAAGCTTCAACTTTGTCTTAAAAAGGAGAAATGAATCAGTCACGGATGTGTGTGAACACTAGGGATGCAACAATACAGTTAGTCCACGGTTCAATACATACCTCGGTTTTTAACCACGGTTTTTGTTTCAGTTCGGTTCTGATGGCTTGTCACATCAGTTTTTTGTTATTCTATTCTTAGGCGACAGGAACAGCAAGAGGTTAAGGAGAAAAAAGACTATTTTGTTATAACAATACTCTTTCTTTATTGTACTTAAAAGAACTGAAAAACCTTACTTAAACTTAAAACTTTACTTAAAAAAAACCCTTGTACACATTCCTAGTGTATTGTATAATATAAAATAAATATATATAAAGATTTACACCGGCAGCTCAGAGCTGTACAGCAGCATTTAAGTATGAAATTGAATGAATAAATGTAAAAATAAAACACTACACAGACTTCACTATAAAATATACATTGATTCTTATTAAAGCTACTGTATTAGTTTTTCAGTCAAGAGCAGTGAGTGATTTTCTCTTTGTCTTTTGTTGTTGTATTAACATTAAAGGGATAGTTCACTCAAAAATGAAAATTCTGTCATCGAGAAATTAATACAGGTTTGGAACAATATTAGAGTGAGTAAATAATGACATAATTTGAGAGGTGAACTCTCCCTTTAAGGACAGCGTGTTCACTATAGGCTGAGCTACTGTCACTTTAAGACCTGCACGCATCTAATATACAGACACATGCGATTTTACTTTCACTTTAGACATAACCAACTGTGTTTATGTTAACCTTGTTTGTATTTGAGAGTATTAGCGCAAGACTATTTAGTCCAGTAATCACGCGTTTGACAGGCGTTTAGTGCGCGCGCTTGGAGAAGTGCATGTTAAAACGGTGCATATGCACGCAAATTAAGGCTTTAAAACCCATGCAAATAATGAACTTTAGTGATTGTGAATAACTATAGTGTTCCGTGAGTATAACTCTACCACTAACGTGTGATGTGAATATATGTTGTGTTGTTCGGTATTGGGATGGAGGCAAATGATAGAATTTGTAGAAAAATAATAAAAAACGCAATTCACAAGCGTGTATTGAACCGTGAATGCCGTACCGAACGGTTCAATATTATATCGAGAATTGTGGCATCCCTAGTGAACACAGAGCTATACATTGAATGTAAATGAGCTCCGATAATTTGTGCTTTGAATTTAGTAAGAAACGTTTGAGATCATAATTTTGAAAATCTCAGCCCAGTTTGAGTCATTAAGATCTTTTTCTCTCAATGATATATCTAAGAAACAATTTTGAATTGAAAATAGGGCTAGTGTGTAATGTGATTCATAAAATTAATTAACGAACAAGAAATATTAACAAAGCATAACATTAATAACGTTAATAATGAATGTGTGCATATTGTAAATTAATATAATTTCATTTGTAGCCTTCAGTAAATTAAAAAAGCTCAGCTTTTTTCAGCCTGTATTGGGCTTAGTAATGAATGTGTGCATATTGTGAATTAATTTAATAAACTTAGTTACTGTAACGGATATCCACTGGTGGCAAGTTGAAGGGAGAACCCAAGTGCAGTTTATTTACAAAACAAGGACTTGACTAGACTTGGTCTGTTTAGTTTTTCAAGCTATTGTCATATAATTCGGCCTTCAGAACATCTTAAAATGCACATATGTAGATCATAGAAATCAAAATGTCCTCAGAGGAGCCCCCGAACCCCCAAACTACCTCACATTTGGGATCTCGCTGATTACAAACCTGCCTATATTGTACGATTAAGGGATGTACAATATGGTCATGCAGAATAATGCATTAATATGTGCGTTATAAGTAATAATAAACAGGCAATATCCTAGTATTATGCATGCTGATAAGCTACTATTTAATAGTGAGAATTGGACCCTAAACTAAAGTGCTACGCAGTTGATACTATTTCACGCATTTCGTGTTATTAAAGGGGCTATATGCGTTTTTCTGAAATTTAAACTCGCGACTGACACCTGTGGCCAAAAAACAGAACTGCTCTTATTTTCTGCTGGCTCTCGCAGCGGTGGTGACGTCACATCCGCAGACAGCGCGGGAAAAAACGACCCGACAGAAAATATGAAAAATAGGATACAGACTTATAGGTGCACCCACTGTGAGCGGACAAGGTGTCAGTATGCTCATCAGGAGATGTTTGAGTCATAAATGGTCAAATAAAAAGGCTATTGTTACGTTTATTTTGGGGAAAAAGTTGCATATAGCCCCTTTAAGAGTAAACACACGTTCTGTTCGATCATCCGTTATGCCTGTCACTCAGACGTCAACATATGTTGTCAAATTGAACAGAAACTAAAGCGCTTCTCCTCATGCGGGGAAAAAAGACAACAGCGCAGCATTTAAAGATAATTTCCGATGACTGACATCACAGAATTCACCTGTATTTTGGAGCGGTCTCTTACCGGTAAAAAGCCAGATCGCCGTTGCTCGTGTGAACAGCATATTTGAGTATTTACCGGTAAAGTCATTCTGGCCATTTTACGGTAATTTACTGGGATTGCTGTGTGAAAGGGGCTTATATTTAATTTATTATGTATGCAGTGCAGACTGTTTGATAACTTCAATTTCAGTTTATTAGAATTATTTATAATAATGTATAATTTCTGTATATGTCTGACAGGCAGGAAGGCCACAGGTAAATATGACTTTTATTATAATGGGTTTATAATTATGTGAAGATTGTTTTATGTTTGTTATAAAAGTATATAATTGTTGAGATTGATATAGCTTTCAATTATACTGTAATGTTGAATGTCTATCATTAATGTTTACATCAGTATTAGCATCAGTGATACTGGCCTTCATTCACAAAAAGATTACAAGAAATATTTAAAATATACCGTCTTTAAGTTGTTTCTACATTAATTTGGAGAGTAACTGTGAAATTATTACAATATAAAAATATAAAAAACTCCAATGCTTTTAATCGCAATTAATTACAGGAAAAACTTTTTTTTTTTATTAACAGCACTAATTTTAGTGTGAAAACAAACATTGAAAGAGACGTGAGGATTTTGTTGTCTTTTTCGTACTGTCAGAGAGGAATATGAAGGAAAAAAGAGAATAATCAGGAGGAAAAGAAAGCAGTGACTGTAAAGAGCTTTTGCCATAGATGTTCTTGTTATCACATTAAAAAAACCAAGCGTGTTTGAAATAATCTGCCAATGGGGTAAGCAAAATAATCTTGTTTTCTGTTTGAATTAAGATTATTTTGCTTACCCCATTGGCAGATTATTTTGCTAATTTTAAGAAAAAACTCCCTCAATTTTGAGTTATTTTCCCCCAAAACAAGACAAAAACTTTTGCTTGTCTAGTAAATGCTTCTTAATGTAAAATGTTTTAGATATTTGGACTGAAAACAAGACAAAAATACTAATTAAGAAAAGCATTTTTTGCAGTGTGACTGATTAAGAGACGAGGGACGACCCTTTTGGACTGTTTTTTCCGACGTTAAAACTAGCAGAAATGGATTCGGACACGCCCTCAGTGCACCTGCGCCATGAGCTCAGATCGTTAAAATAGGGCCCAATATTTTTTGTTTGATATTTACAGATGTTTGGCCATTATTTTATTTGTTTTACTTTACTGTAGGCTACCGAAAGGCTTAGCCTAATGTCTACTTCTATCTCTACCTCTATGTCTAATTTATTACTTTAACAGCTAAACTAAGTAGGAGCAAAATAAAAAATGTGTGTGTATATAATATTTTTGACCAGTTGTATACATTTTTTGTTCTTGAAATCCACTTTTTTCTGCTGGGATCAGGATAATCCAGATTTTTTTGGGATCAAAGGTATCTTTTGAACAACACAAACTGATGATTTGATCCAGATCAAAATCAAGATTGGATTTTGTGATCTAATCTGATTTCAGAATTCTTTGTTTCTTTTGAACAACCCATTTTCAAGATTTGATCCAATCCGATTACTTTTGAACAACTGGGCCCAGGTGTATAAAATCAAGTCCTGCATTACTGTTCTGTCTTTCAGTTGTGCGTCTTTTAGGTTTTCTGATTTAGCTTCTCCTGTCTATTTTGACCATCCTCAGGTGTTTGGGTCGGTCGATGAGGTCGACCTGATTGAATCTGAGCCCAAACCAAAAGACGAGAAGCCACAGCCCAAAATCCCAAACGGCACTCTCCCCAATTGCACTAGTTCTCCAGACTCCGGGCACCCGTCATCTCGTAACTTCTCTGTGACGTCTGCGCTTTCAGACTGCTCTCCGAGCACAGAGGAGACGTCCGCACAAGAGTCGGGGACGAAACCCACAGCGCGAGATCAGACTGACCTGGAGAAGAAGGCCAAAGAGGATCTCCCAGAAAACAGCTCGACTACTCAGGAAACGGTCAAAGATGCTGTAGTTACACAAACAGAGAGTGTCCGTTCAGAGTCGGTTAAAAAGCCTGAAACATCGAAGACTGAAACGCATCAGGAAGTAGATTCAGGGGAAGATGCAAACGCAAAAGACGCAACTAAAGAAAAATCTGAAGAAAATGAATGTCCATCAAAAGATCCTGAAACGACAAACTCCTCAGAGTCAAAGGAGGTTGAGATTGAAGATGCAAGACGTCCGACTTCACCGTCTGGAGAAGAAAAATCAAAATCAAAGACTGACAAAGAAACAGATTTGAAAGTGAGCGAAGGCCAGGACGATCCAAAACCGACCGACCAAATGGATGAATGTTCATCTGAACCACGGAATGTGACTCAACCCTCGACTGAAGTTGAAACCATCAGCACGCCACAAACAATCAGCTGGGACGCTGATCACACCAGATCAATAATCAAACAAATCACCGAATCCGAGTCGGAGAGCTGCGGTCCCATCACCTCCCTATCCAAACAATCTCCAGACATGTCCGACGACTCGCCATCGGCTTTGGAAATGGAGGAGATTGCGTCATCCGTGGTTTATATGTCCTCGGAGAGCAACATATCCAGGACGCCTCTGATGTTGGCTCGTCCCATGGCGCCGTCCGGGGACAAATCATCCATGGGAATGCCTGCTTTGGAGCTCTGCATGGAGCCGGGCGTCAACACGAGCCCGGAGGGAACGGATTCGGCTCTCTCGGAGGACGAACCGGAGATGGACAACTTACTCCCCAAACCAGACTCTCTAGCGGTCACAGGAGACAAGAGCGACATCGCGTCTCCAGTGTCATCCATCGGGACAACCTACTCGGTATGTCACCTAAAACACTCTCCGTTTAAAGGGTTAATTAACACAAAAATGAAAATTCTGTCATTAATTACTTACCCTCATGTGGTTCGACACCCGTCAGACCTCCGTTCATCTTCAGACACAAATGAAGATATTTTAGTGTAAATCTGATGCTCTGAAAGGCCTCCATTGGCTCAATGCACTTTACACTCTCAAGACCCTTAAAAGACACTAAAGACGTCATTACAAAGTCCATCTCACTACAGTGGTTCTACAATAACTTTATGAATCGGCAAGAATAGTTTTTGTGCGCAAAAAAACCCTAAATAACGACTTATATAGTGATGACGATTTCAAAACACGGCCTAATGAAGCTTCGAAGCGTTATGAATCAGTGAGTCGATTCATGATTCGGATCGCGTGTCAAACTGCTGAAATTTGGCGATCCAAACTGCTGAATCGACTCACTGATTCATAACGCTTCGAAGCTTCATGATGCCGTGTTTTGAAATCGTCATCACTATGTAAGTCGTTATTTAGGGTTTTTTTGCGCACAAAAACTATTCTCGTCACTCCATAAAGTTATTGTAGAACCACTGTAGTGAGATGGACTTTGTAACGACGTCTTTAGTGCCTTTTAAGGGTCTTGAGAGTGAACCGTGCATTGAGCCAATGGAGGCCTTTCAGAGCATCAGATTTACACTAAAATATCTTAATTTGTGTCTGAAGATGAACGGAGGTCTGACGGGTGTCGAACGACATGAGGGTGAGGAATTAATGACAGAATTTTCATTTTTGGGTGAACTAACCCTTTAAAGGTGCTGTATGACATCTTTTTGCTGTATTAAAGCACAAAAATATCACGTTTGCAGATATTGGGAAGCAAGTTTTTGTTTTTGACTTTCTTTGTATTTGTATATTTGTTTACTGTGTGTTTGTTTGTTCTTTCTTTGTATGTCTCCAAAGCAGCATCATGAACGTAGCTTATCTGACTCATATACTATTTTTGAAGTCTTCTGAATCATAAGATGCTTTGTGTTAGCAACAGACCCAAATTTAGTTCATCTTTGCATAATTTAAACCTTCTTTTGTGCTCCACTGAAGAAAGAAAATCATACATATTTGGGTTTTCCTCCTTCCTGTGTGATCTTCAAAGGCAGTTTATCTTCTCATTTCTTCCACAGCAGGAGATGGTAGACCTGTACACACTCAATCTACATCGCATTGACAAAGACGTCCAGCGATGTGACAGAAACTATTGGTATTTTACCACCACAAACCTCGAGAAACTGCGCAACATTATGTGCAGGTAAAATAAAGCGGATTGAGATGCGTTTTATATTTTAGTTTATATTCTATATATACACCGTTCAAATGTTTGGGATCAAAGTCTATTGAAAGAAGTCTCTTGTGCTCAGCAAGGCTGCATTTATTTGATCAAAAATAAAGTAAAAACAATAATATTGTGAGATATTATTACAATTTACATCAATGTGAATATATGTAGTAAAGCTGAATTGATCATCATTACTCCAGTCTTCAGTGTCACATGATCCTTCACAAATCATTCTAATATGACGATTTGATCATCAAGACCCATTTGATTATAATCAATGTTGAAAATATTTTTGTGGTCACCATGATACATTTTTTTCAGGATTTGATCTTTTTTTAATAGAAATCTTGTGTAACATTGTAACAAAAAATGCCTTTACTGTCACTTTTGATCATATTATTGCATCCTTGCTAAATAAATGTATTAATTACTTTCAAAAAAATACTTTTGAATGGTAATGTATATATTTTTAAGATATAAATCAGCAGCATTACACTTATTTACTTCCCGTCTGAAATCAAATGAGAATTTTATCTTGTTTTTGTGTCCTAAGTTATGTGTGGCAGCACCTTGACATTGGATACGTCCAGGGAATGTGTGACTTACTAGCGCCCCTGCTGGTCATCCTGGATGATGGTACATTAACTTTAAGTCTTATGGTGCGTTCACACCGGACGCGATTCGCGGGAGTGATTTACATGTTAAGTCAATGCAGAGACGCGAAATGGCATTCTGCGGCGCGATTCGCGCGATTGAGGCGGCGAGAAGGACGCGAATTGAGCGTTTTTGAACGCGCGATTCGCTCAAGTTGAAAAATCTGAACTTTGGCGGATATTTCGTGCCGTGTTAACCAATCAGGAGCTTGCTCTAGTAGTCACAACAATGAGGAGAAAATCTGTATATTAATATCTGGTTCAGACAATATGATTATCAATGTGATAACATTAAATGACATGAAACACAACACAGTCTCTTTTTGTTAAATGCAAGTTTATGTATGATCAATAATACAAAAGTATACGTAATGTATAACAAGCTATACATGAAATAAAGCAAACAATTCAGTCAAACATTCAAAGTCAGAGCTAGTCATTTAACGTTACAACTGCAACGTACAGTTATAGCCTAAAAATATAAAGTAATGAAACTTCTCTTTGCCCTCAGCCTAAACTATTTGCCAGGGAACAAATTATAGATCAATGAGACCAAAGATCGGCCGTTACAAGACGAATTATAGCTCGAGACGCCACAGAGACATCAGAGCCAGCGGCAGACGGCAGAAGGACTGGCCGAGGAAAGGTTGCCCTCGCCGGCTTTGACGAGCGCCGCTGATCCGCTGGAGCTCACAACTCCGAAAACACCAGATAAAATGTTCAAATAGGCACTCTTTATATAAACAAACCACAGATTTGAGCTTTAAACAACTACATTATCGACTGAAAAAGTCTTAAAACTACGTTTTGTCACACATTAACAGTAGATTTTAACAAAAAAAAGACGTGTAAACGCAGCCCATGTCAGCCATTTCTCAACGAGACGAGCCGCTGGCGGAAGCCCCGCCCATGACGCGAATTTGCGTCTGTTGTGCAGTGAATTTCACGCGTGATTGAAGCGAGTAAACTCAAAATGTTCAAGCGTTCACCTTCGCGCGAATCGCGTCCAGTGTGAACGCCACATTACAGTTTTTTTAAACAATGGTGTATTTTATTATGTTGCTAATATTTAATAAAAGCATTGAAATATTCATGCTGTGCCTAAAAACACTTTGTGATTGTGAAACATTTGTGAAACATGATTTTAAACTAAAGTAATGTGCCTATTTTATATTTTATAAGTGAAAAACGTTTGAATCGTCTGTTTTTAAATTAGAGGCCATGGCCTTCAGCTGCTTCACGGAGCTCATGAAACGAATGAACCAGAACTTCCCTCATGGAGGAGCCATGGACACACACTTCGCCAACATGCGTTCCCTCATCCAGGTTTTTACCCATAATCACACACATTTCTGCTGATGTTTTAGACAGTGTGTGTGTGTGTGTGTGTGTGTGTGTGTGTGTGTGTTTCTGTTTCATGATCGTGTCTAACCTCTTCAGATTCTGGACTCGGAGCTCTTTGAGCTGATGCAGCAGAATGGAGACTACACACACTTCTACTTCTGCTACCGCTGGTTCCTCCTGGACTTCAAGAGAGGTGAGCGCATCGACGCCACACTGCAAAACATCACTTTATACTGGAAAACAAAATGGAAACACTAATAAATAATTAATACTACATGCTTAAATCCTAAATAAATACTTAAACACCAATTTTAAGGCAAGACACTACAAGCAAAACCATCGTTTTTGAATGCACTGGTCAATTTTGAGATATTTTGCTTTTATAACTTTCAGACTAGTGGAAAGCAAACATCCAAAATACACTTAAGTTTTTACTTTATTGCACTTTATCAATTTATGTCTAGATTTCAATTTCAATACATTTCTTTAAAGAGTTGTTTCTCCACTTCAGTATCACTTACATACACCAAAACTTACAGATTTATTCCTGTATATATTCTGAAGGATTTTGGTGAGGGATTTGTTCATATATAATTTACCTAAGTTTATACAATATTTCATTACTAAAAACATGGTAAAAATGTATTCATGGCAAATCTTAAAAGAGTTTTTCTCCACTTCAGCATCACTTACATACACCAAACTTTACAGATTTATTCCTGTATATATTCTGAAGGATTTTACTGAGGGGTTTGTTCATATATAATTTGCTTAAGTTTATGCAATATTTTATTACTAAAAACATGTTAAAAATGTATTTATGGCATATCTTTAAAGAGTTTTTTCTCCACTTCAGTATCATTAACATACACCAAACTTTACAGATTTATTCCTGTATATATTCTGAAGGATTTTGGTGAGGGATTTTTTCATATATAATTTACCTAAGTTTATACAATATTTCATTACTAAAAACATGGTAAAAATGTATTTATGGCATATCTTTAAAGAGTTTTTCCTCCACTTCAGTATCACTTACATACACCAAAACTTACAGATTTATTCCTGTATATATTCTGAAGGATTTTGGTGAGGGATTTGTTCATATATAATTTTCCGAATTTTATGCAATATTTTATTACTAAAAACATGGTAAAAATGTATTTATGTCAAATATTTAAAGAGTTGTTTCTCCACTTCAGTATCATTAACATACACCAAACTTTACAGATTTATTCCTGTATATATTCTGAAGGATTTTGGTGAGGGATTTGTTCATATATAATTTACCTAAGTTTATACAATATTTCATTACTAAAAACATGGTAAAAATGTATTTATGGCATATCTTTAAAGAGTTTTTCCTCCACTTCAGTATCACTTACATACACCAAACTTTACATATTTATTCCTGTATATATTCTGAAGGATTTTGGTGAGGGATTTGTTCATATATCATTTTCCGAATTTTATACAATATTTTATTACTAAAAACATGGTAAAAATGTATTTATGGCAAATATTTAAAGAGTTTTTCCTCCACTTCAGTATCACTTACCTACACCAAAACTTTACAGATTTATTCCTGTATATATTCTGAAGGATTTTGGTGAGGGGTTTGCTCATATATAATTTTACGGATTTTATACAATATTTTATTACTAAAAACATGGTAAAAATGTATTTATGGCATTTCTTTAAAGAGTTTTTCCTCCACTTCAGTATCACTTACCTACACCAAAACTTTACAGATTTATTCCTGTATATATTCTGAACGATTTTGGTGAGGGGTTTGTTCATATATAATTTTACGGATTTTATACAATATTTTAGTACTAAAAACCTGGTAAAAATGTATTTATGGCATATCTTTAAAGAGTTTTTTCTCCACTTCAGTATCACTTACATACACCAAGCTTTACAGATTTATTCCTGTATATATTCTGAAGGATTTTACTGAGGGGTTTGTTCATATATCATTTGTCTAAGTTTATACAATATTTTATGACTAAAAACATGGTACAAATGTATTTATGGCAAAATCTTTAAAGAGTTTACAGACACCAAACTTTACAGATTTATTCCTGTATATATTCTGAAGGATTTTGGTGAGGGGTTTGTTCATATATAATATTCCGGATGTTATACAATATTTTATTACTAAAAAACATGATGAAAATATATTTATATTCCAACTGTTGATAGTATTTTCTGATTTATGGAGTGATAAAAAGATAAATCTAAAAATTCCCTCTGTAAAAACCTTTAACTCTAATATGTCAACAAAATAAAATAAGAATTTTGAGCCTGGCTATATCAAATGATCAGATTAATATTCAGGAAATGTATAAATGATTGCATATTTAATTCAGTAATGCTTAATGCTTTTGTAATACAAAACAACTGTGATTAATCAACTGTGGAAGTATGGTGATATCTGTTAGTAAAAAGGTTTACCCTATTCATCTGAAGTGTCTTGCCTTAGAATGATTTTTGAAAAAATTGTCTTTTTGCAATTAATTTTGGTGCCACTAGTGCTGCAAAACTTAGACACTTTCCCTTAAAAGGAAACTGATGCACTTAAAGTGAGTGAATCCTTTTTTTTTGTTTACCTCTTTCTAAGAAATGGTGTATGATGACGTGTTCTCTGTGTGGGAGACCATCTGGGCCGCCCGTTACGCCTCCTCTGAGCACTTTGTGCTCTTCATCTCACTGGCGTTGGTTGAGCTGTACCGAGACATTATCCTGGAGAACAACATGGATTTCACAGACATCATCAAGTTCTTTAACGGTGAGCTGACTATTAAATGTCTATCAAACACAGTGATGCAAAATACCACAATAGCTTTTTTCTTCCACCTATTTTTATGCAAATTTTGGGTTAACGCCAATGTTCCCTCTAATTTATTTTCTCGCTGAGCAAAACTTTTCGCTATCAGGCGGACATTTTGGTCACCTGAGCAAAAACATTCTTTATACCAGACCTGTACAGCGTACGAAAACACACAATTCTGCTACACATGTAAAAGTCTCTGCTTTTTCTTCACAAAGAGAGTACATACTTTAAGGTCGTAGTATAAGTAGATGAATTGGGATGCAGCAGATGTCGGAAAAATAGCCACAATGGCTTTCCTCGATTGCAGCAACTTCCATTTTTATTTGATATTTTGCACCAAAACCATCACAGGTAGTGTCGATTTTGTTCTCTTAAACACGTGGGATTGAAACGGTGCTTTATTCGCAAATGTTTTATGCGATATTCCAATTTTGTGCATAAGTTAAACTCCCAACTTTGTATGGAAGCATAGCTAATGTCACTAAATATTGTTACTGAACAGCTCGTTTCAATTATCATAAAGTCATAATTAAGAGATAAAATGTTGAAAATATGATTTTAAGTCAGAATAGTGAGATAAAAAGTCAGAAATATGATATGCTAAGTCATAATTATAAGATAAAATGTTGAAAATATGATTTTAAAAGTCCTCATTATTAGATAAAGTCAAAAATAGGATTTTAAAAGTCATAATAGTGAGATAAAAAGTCAAAAATATGACATGCTAAGTCATAATTATAAGATAAAATGTTGAAAATATGATTTTAAAAGTCCTCATTATTTGATAAAAGAGTCCAAAATATGATTTTAAGTCATAATAGTGAGATAAAAAGTCGAAAATATGATTTTAAGTCAGAATAGTGAGATAAAAAGTCAAAAATATGATATGCTAAGTCATAATTATAAGAGAAAATGTTGAAAATATAATTTTAAAAGTCCTCATTATTAGATAAAAAGTCAAAAATATATGTTAAGTCATAATTATAAGATAAAATGTTGAAAATATGATTTTAAAAGTCCTCATTATTAGATAAAAAGTCATAAATAGTGGATTTAAAATCAAAATCATGACTTAAAAATCTAAATTATGATTAAAAGTCCTAATTATGAGATAAAAAGCTGAAATTAGATTTTTAAAAAGTCTAAATTATGACAAACACACATTTAAGAGTGAAATCATGCTTTTTTATTTTTTTTATGCACTTTTTATTTTTTGATTTACACTTATAATAATAATAATAATATTTACATTATTGTTTTCATTTCGTGCAATTTAAATTTTTTACATGCGTTTTTACATTTTGAAATCAGTTTTTACAACAGAAATGAATCAATCAAAACTTACTTTAGCTTTTCATCTAAAACCCAAATTAATTTCCTGTCATCACTGTAAAGCTGCTCTGAGGCATCTGTGTTAGCGCTATAGAAATAAAGCTGCCTTGACTTGAAGACATGCTGTTGATCGTTATGTCTTCATATAGAAATGGCTGAACATCATGATGTCCCAAAGCTACTGGTCATGGCTCGAGAGCTGGTGCACAAGGTCCAGATCCTGATTGAGAACAAGTGAACCCGCTTCCTTCTCATTCTGCCTTCCATCATCCATCTAAAGATGCTCTGTGTCTGTTTTTGGCCATTATGAGAAAACAAAACCCTCAGCTACGGTAAATGCCAAACCAGTGTTTTCATCAGCCCACATTTTAATATTAATATTTATTATATTCAATATTATAATATAGAGTATGAATCCTGAAACAGGATGTTGGAGTGGGACACATCAGTGTTTTTTAAATAGCCAATAGCCCATTTGATTGGGAAAGAAATTGCGCAAGATGAGAAAGATTTTAATTTAGTTTATTTACTCAGATTAGCACTAACATATCAAAGCTAAAGATATAAACTACAAGCAAGCAAATTTTGATTTTATGGGGTCTGTAAAAGTAAATACGGCTAGAATATATCAGATATTAAGAGATATTATAGAAAAAAAATGGAGAATAGTTTTATACGAGGTCGTGGATGTAAACAAATGGCTATGAAATATATAAAGATGATCTATGAATGGCAGTGATGTGTGTCTCAGATTTTCTAAAAGCACAAAGTATTAAAAATAATGCTGTATATTTATTTATTTTTTAAATGTGTGAAAATTAGACATAATCATTATTGCAGAGATGTTTAGCGTTGTTCACACTTCATCACTTCATGATATTTGCACGGACACATTGGTGGCACCTTCTGTCAGGTTTATCACGTGGGGATGAACGTGATTATTGTCATTTTCCGCAGAGTGAAAATCCGCTCATATTTGACCTCTAAATACAAAGGAAAAAATAAGAAATGACATTTTGCATTCTACTTTTAGGAGCATTAATATGTTTGCTTTTTTGCCAAAAAAAATTGTGCATCATCACTGTTATAATTTTTTATTTAAATAAACAAAAAGGCTGCAGAATAAATACCATCCTGATGTATAAATTAATATATACAATATATATATATATATATCAGGGCTCGACATGAACGCTTGTCCGTTGTATCCTGATTAAAACGTCAACAACAAATAATAACTAGGGAATGACCAAAATGCAAGAATGATTCTGCGTTCATTAGTGTAAGTTGTGATTGAAAGTGGATAATAATATATAACGTAATGAACTGATGGTAACAAGGTGGCGCTGTTGACGCTCATTTAGCCTCTCGAGGAGAAATCGAAAACAAACGCGCACAGCTCACACAGATCAACTCTGAAAATTCGTTAAACGTGGAGTTTTTATATTTATAACATATGTTAAAGCAACATCATACGACCAAGAGTGCTGTTTTCCTGAATGCCATTACGATTGAAAATGTGACACTGATATGACAGTTCCATAAACAATTCATTAACATCAAGTCACTTACATTTTAGATGCATATTGACTGTTTTTGTTCGATTTCAGCAGCGAAAAATGTTCACAACAGAACCGTAACGCATCTCACAGCATCGGTGTGTTAGTGAATGATTCAGCGTTTGAATGAATCGATTGAATCAAAGATTCAATGACCTGTTCATAAACGATCTTGAATGAATCATCCGTTTCAACGAATCGACTCAATGACTCGCTCATTAAGATCTGACGCCCCCTACTGGTGGTTTAGTTTCATGTTTAAACATTCTTTACAACTTTTCTTATTTGTATACATTCACAAAATATTTAAAATAATCTCATAACATTATTTAATGCAGTTGTAATTTTTCCGTGTAAATTATTTAATTGGATTTGTAACAGCCATATAGTGTCTAATTCTAGTCTAGTTAGTATTTATTGATCAAATTTAAGAATATAAAATGAAAGCTGAAGCATACACTCTAAAAAATGCTGGATTAAAAATTACCCAAGTTGGGTTGAAAATGGACTAACCCAGCAATTGGGTTGTTTTAAGCAAACATTTAACCCAACCGCTGGGTTAAAACAACCCAATTGCTGGGTTAGTCCATTTTCAACCCAACTTGGGTTATTTTTAACTAGGGCTGGGCGATATGGCTGAAAACTGTATCACGATATAAGTGTTTCATATCGGTCGATATTGATAATTATTGATATGTTTTATGACCTATTTAAAATAAGGACCAGGAGAAAAATATTTTACATTTAAACATTTTTATTTTACAACGTAACCTTCCTCTGATTATAATCCTCTCTGTTATTAAGGCAGAAATGTCAACACAACCATGGAAAACACTCAAATAATTAAAACACAAGTCTAAAATCACAATGAACACTTTACAATTATCTCTTCACATTAAGGTGCAGTGCCTCCGTTATTTCTTTGTAACTGTTACCGTTTCGATGCTTTGTCATAAGGCACTGATGCAGAGTAACATCACCTCTCCATGTAGTTTCAAAGGCTGAATCCGAAATCGCCCCCTATACCCTACATAGGGCACTATTTAAGGGGACAGCACTTTGTAGTGATGTCCGAAACCATAGTGGACGTTATTGAGTGCACTCATTCTATCCCACATTGCACCGCAATAACGAGTGTACAGCCGATGAACACACAGCGCTCACTTGTTTTCATTCACTCCTTCAAGTGAACTGTATCAGTGGATTAAAGTAGGGAATGGGGATTGAGGGTTTAGGGGGCGATTTCGGATTCAGCCAACAGACTTATAAAATCCAAAAAACTGCCATACTGGCGAGCTGACTTGTTTTCCTGTTTTATCAACAATTTCCTCGCTCGCTGCGGCACTCATTTTCCACTTATCACTCCACACCAGTTCTGTTTACTGAAGAATGAATCCAACACGAGACAACAATATGGCGCAACCAACCGTGATACAGTTACATGATTGGCTGTCAGCCTGTCACTCCCTACGTTGCTTGGTTACCAGAGAGCGAGTGCCTTTGTTCATGCAACCAAACCTGTTTCGCAACCTTTGGTTTCTTCCGACGAAGAAATAAAAATTATCGAACGTTTTATCGAACGCATTTTTTATTGATATCGATGACGTGTCTATCGCGATACATATCGTTATCGGTTTATCGCCCAGCCCTATTTTTAACCCAGCATTTTATAGAGTGTAGCCTATATTTAATAAGATTAGGGGAAAATGCTCTTTATAAAAGGTAAAAATATCACAAATATGCAGATTTAAAACATGTCAAAGCCATAGACTGTAAAAACATATGGACGTATTGTCCGTGACGTCACCCGTAGGATTCTGAAGAGCAGTTTTGAAGCGTAAAGTCGAGTCGGCCGTCGCCATCTTGTCACTCCCGGATAACAGAAAATGGGCAAAGAGGCGGGACGTGGGCGGAGCTTAGGTGACGCGATGACTAACAGACAGCAGACAAACGGCAATCCACCTGTCACTCAACGTGGCCACGCCCTTAATTATGCAGAACTTTAAGGCTTTATATAAAGTAAACGAACGAGTTATAAAAACATTCACCCCCCTCACAGTCGTCATTAAGGGCAAAATTAGACCAAAAGCACAGTTTGTCCCAGACTGTAAACATGTGTTCTTCTGCTGTAAAGTTGGCCATTTTAACATGAGCTCAATGAGATTCTGCTCCTTCTGGAGTCTGCCTCTAGTGGCCAGTCCATGAACTGCAGTTTAACTCACTTCCGCATCGGCTTCAAGAGAAACTGCGGGAGGAGCCGCTTGGTCAAAGCTGATTGAACACTGGTGAGAATATTGCTTCAGAATAAATTACACGCACACAAAAAAGTAATAAAAAAAAAATGTCTGGACAAGCAAATTTTTTACTCGGACAAGCACGTTAACAGACTTAATGTCGAGCCCTGTATATATATTAGGGCTGGGTAAAAAATATTGATTCTCACTTTCACAAAACAATATCGATTCTTAAATCCCAAGAATCGATTAGTCTATTTTTTTTACGAAATTCAAAAACATAAATACCGTTTTGGCGCGAGATCGCTCAGCTCAAGAGAACCGGCAGATGAACGGTTTCTTCTCTTCCACCTTATACCAGTAACAGCGCAAAATAAACATGAATGAGCTTCTGAAAGTGTGTTAAAAGATACAGGACAACTTACTGAAATCCGTATCATGTCACATAGAATAGCTCAATCAGTTTTCCAACCGCAGGAAGATGTACTGTAAGTAAAACGGCTTGTAAACAATGTCATGTAACGTCACATTTTCCTCAGAAAAACCATATCCAGTGTCCATAAACTCGTTAGTCAGCTAGAAAAATTAACTCTAGAGAGGAGCATTTTGCTAATTATATGCACCACATTACATAGGATATTCACTGTCAATGTTATTCAATATTTAATGCATGCTTGTATGAATAAATCTGGCAAGTTTTTATGACAGCCACCATTTTAATGTTTATATTTAAAAAAAACGAATTGGAGTGGAATTAAGATTATGTAATTGTAAAGTTAATATTATAACTATTATTATTTAAAACATCATTTAGTGTCATTTAAGTGTTTGTATCTACAAATCAGTAATTTTACCTTCAATATTAGTAGGCTAATGTAGTATCAACTGACTCCCATAGTTTACAACATTAGTTTTCCTTGTTTCCTTGTTATTTTCCATGTGTTATACCTGATACATATCCAAAATAATCGATATTGAATTGAAAATCGAAAGCCTTGTGAATCGAATCGAATTGTGAAATTTGTGTCAATACCCAGCCCTAATATATACAATAAATACAAAAGAAATCCTAAGAAATTAAATTTGCATTCTACTTTTAAGCATTACGTTTTTTGCTTATTTAGATAAAATATAGTAAATCATAAATGTATTTACAGGGTTTCTGCAGGTTTCATCAAGTCAAATTTAAGACTTTTTAAGACCATTATGAATTGAATTTAAGACCTATAAAGGAAATGCAGTCACAAAGTAAATGTATTTATTCAAATTGAACAATTCGATAAACTTGTATCGATAAACTTGCACTTCCCCATAGCGCAATCCCACCATGATATTTTTGGGGTGATTTTTGAGATCAAAATGACTGAATTTGAGGTGAATTTTCCAGATTTTTTTTCTATAATTAGGGTACCACATTTACTGTATTATGTTAGATTCACAATAGTCACACATGACAGTAGAATAAACAAAATGCATAAATCTTGTTTATTTTGGCATCTTGCCGTTATTTTGCGGTGAAATTACGAATTATGCAGGATTTCAAAAAATGCATTGTTGATTTTTCGCTGTATTCAGTAATCGCGGAAATGCGAAAAACTGGAGGATTATTATCTGAAGAATAAAATCTGTTTTATGTGTCTGTGGTACAATCCGAAAGAGACTCGCGCCAATAACACGAAAGCTGATTGGCTGCAATATAAGATGCATGTTGGTCTCATTTGTAGTCGTAATACAGCAAATTATATTTGGACTAGCGAAAGAAAGAACTACAACACCCAGAATAAAAAAAAATGGGTTGTGGGAGCATTTCAATGAGCATTAGAGGAAGCATTACAAGGATGTAGGAAAATTAAGACCTGTTTAAAATGATTTAAGACCTAGAACTCAATATTTCTGCGAATTTAAGACTTTTTAAGGCCTAAAATTTTGCTTTTGAAATTCTAGACTTTTTAAGACCTCGCGGAAACCCTGATTTAAATGAGCAAAAAAGGCTGATCTAAATCATACATATTTATTGCAGTAATGGGACAGTAAAAGGCTCGTAAAAATAGGCCGAATTTTCTTCACGCAAAAAAATAGCGGCATTTCTTCCTTTTGATTTTGGGGTCAAATGTGGACATGTCCACTCATTTACGGTCAGTCAGATCATCTGTTGTGCTGCTACACAATGACGTACCTCACTCAGTGAACCAACTTTACTGTAAAAACTATCCTTCACCAGAGATATCTGCATTTGTATTGATCTTTTTGCCTTAAGTTTCTCTGTTCAGGGACGTGTGCTCATGTTTATCTGATACAGTATATGCCATATAGACGTGTGTGTGTGTGTGTGTGTGTGTGTGCGACTGAGTGTGTACAGATGTGCTCTACTACCAGCAGCCAGACTTTTGTATGGTGTCCCAAACTTTTAGCACTTGTTAGATTTGATGTGATGTGGTGACCTGCTAAAACACGTGTAATTCAGAGCGACTGTCATCAACACTCGTCATCTCTCTCTGTATGTATTGCTGTTTTATGCCCTGTAACATTAGCTTACATTGAATGATGCTGTATGTAGCTCACAATATAACAATATCTACAAATGTTGGACGTGTGAATTGTAAAAACTGATCGATGTATTTGGCTCACAGCCTCAGTGACACGAACTACAGACACTAGACACTAAAGATTTGTTGAAATTGTATTGGAAACCTATATATTTTTATTGTACTCTGTGAAACTATATAGTATATTGTCAGAACGGCGTGCTGCATATGATATAATCTGTATTATAATATTAATAAATGTATGTGTTGACTGTTTTTCGTGATGCTTCGTGCTTTACTCAATGGGTGGGGAAATATAAATACATAAGTGCCTTTGTACAGACAATATTAGAAACGTATAAAATATACAACATTTAATAAGCAACCGATAATGAAATGCTAAGCATGATAAAATGAGATGCTAATGCATAACATCACAAAATCTCATGCATTTCTTCAGTAAATATTGACCTTCAGCATGTTCCTGTTTTTATTAACTATTTTCTGTTTTATTTATTAATTATTTTTGTGAAGAATGAGATGGTCCAGTAAATATTGACGTTCATTTCCTATTTTATTAACTTTTTATTCATTTATTAATTATTTTTCTGAAGAATTAAATGGTTCAGTAAAAAATGTCCTATTTTTATTAACTTTTTATAAATGTATTAATTATTTTTCTGAAGAATTAAATGGTTCAGAAAATATTGATCTTCAATTTCCTATTTTTATTAATTTGGTTCAGTAAATATTGACGTTCAATTTCCTATTTTTATTAACTTTTTATTAATTTATTAATAATTTTTCTGAAGAATGAGATGGTTCAGTAAATATTGATCTTCCATTTTTTTTATTAACTTTTTATTAATGTGTTAATTATTTTTGTGAAGAATGAGATGGTTCAGTAAATATTGACCTTCAATTTCCTATTTTTATTAACTTTTTATTAATTTATTTATTATTTATGTGAAGAATTAAATGGTTCAGTAAAAATGTCCTATTTTTATTAATTTATTAATTATTTTTGTGAATAATGTGATGGTTCAGTAAATATTGACCTTCAATTTCCTATTTTTTTAAACTTTTTATTAATATATTAATTATTTTTCTGAAGAATTAAATGGTTCAGTAAATATTGACCTTCAATTTCCTATTTTTATTAACTTTTTATTAATTCTTTTTGTGAAGAATGAGATGGTTCAGTAAGTATTGACATTCAATTTCCTATTTTTATTCATTTATTAATTATTTTTGTGAAGAATGAGATGGTTCAGTAAATATTGACATTCAATTTCCTATTTTTAATAACTTTTTATTAATTTATTAATTATCTTTCTGAAGAATGAAACGGTTCAGTAAATATTAACGTTCAATTTCCTATTTTTAATAACTTTTTATTAATTTAATAATTATTTTTCTGAAGAATGAGATGGTTCAGTAAATATTGACGTTCAATTTCCTATTTTTATTAACTTTATATTAATTTATTAATTATTTTTGTGAAGAATGAGATGGTTCAGTAAATATTGACGTTCAATTTCCTATTTTTATTAATTTATTAATTATTTTTCTGAAGAATGAAACAGTTCAGTAAATATTGACATTCAATTTCCTATTTTAATAACTTTTTATTAATGTATTAATTATTTTTCTGAAGAATGAAACAGTTCAGTAAATATTGACATTCAATTTCCTATTTTTAATAACTTTTTATTAATTTATTAATTATTTTTCTGAAGAATGAAACGGTTCAGTAAATATTAACGTCAATTTCGTTTTTTATTAACTTTTTATTAATTTATTAATTACTTTGTGAAGAATGAGATGGTTCAGTAAATATTGACGTTCAATTTCCTATTTTTATTAATTTATTAATTATTTTTCTGAAGAATGAAACAGTTCAGAAAATATTGACATTCAATTTCCTATTTTTAATCACTTTTTATTAATTTATTAATTATTTTTCAAAAGAATGAAACGGTTCAGTAAATATTGATCTTCAATTTCCTATTTTTAATCACTTTTTATTAATGTATTAATTATTTTTCTGAAGAATGAAACAGTTCAGAAAATATTGACATTCAATTTCCTATTTTTATTAACTTTTTATTAATTTATTAATTCTTTTTGTGAAGAATGAGATGGTTCAGTAAATATTGACATTCAATTTCCTATTTTTAATAACTTTTTATTAATTTATTAATTATTTTTCTGAAGAATGAAACGGTTCAGTAAATATTAACATCAATTTCGTTTTTTTATTAACTTTTTATTAATTTTTGTGAAGAATGAGATGGTTCAGTAAATATTGACGTTCAATTTCCTATTTTTATTAATTTATTAATTATTTTTCTGAAGAATGAAACAGTTCAGAAAATATTGACATTCAATTTCCTATTTTAATAACTTTTTATTAATTTATTAATTGTTTTTCTGAAGAATGAGATGGTTCAGTAAATATTGACCTTCAATTTCCTATTTTTAATCACTTTTTATTAATGTATTAATTATTTTTCTGAAGAATGAAACAGTTCAGAAAATATTGACATTCAATTTCCTATTTTTAATAACTTTTTATTAATTATTTTTGTGAAGAATGAAACAGTTCAGAAAATATTGACATTCAATTTCCTATTTTTAATAACTTTTTATTAATTATTTTTGTGAAGAATGAAACGGTTCAGTAAATATTGACATTCAATTTCCTATTTTTAATCACTTTTTATTAATGTATTAATTATTTTTCTGAAGAATGAAACAGTTCAGAAAATATTGACATTCAATTTCCTATTTTTAATAACTTTTTATTAATTATTTTTGTGAAGAATGAAACGGTTCAGTAAATATTGACGTTCAATTTCCTATTTTTAATCACTTTTTATTAATGTATTAATTATTTTTCTGAAGAATGAAACAGTTCAGAAAATATTGACATTCAATTTCCTATTTTTAATAACTTTTTATTAATTATTTTTGTGAAGAATGAAACGGTTCAGTAAATATTGACGTTCAATTTCCTATTTTTAATCACTTTTTATTAATTTATTAATTATTTTTCTGAAGAATGAAACAGTTCAGTAAATATTGACATTCAATTTCCTATTTTTAATAACTTTTTATTAAATTTATTAATTATTTTTCTGAAGAATGAGATGGTTCAGTAAATATTGACCTTCAATTTCCTATGTTTATTCACTATCTTGAGTGAAATGACTGTTATTGTTTAACAGCGAAAGGTCTAAACATTTTCTGTTATACTATTTCACCGTTTTGTCATTATTTTATTATTTATTTTCGAACCAGTTTTGTCCTTGAGGACTTTTATTACACTGCGGCTGACGCGACGTCATCACCGCGCGCCAGGCGAAACCAAAGTCAAGCGAGAGACAGTGCGGAATAAACAGCGCGATCTGCGGCATTAACCCCGTCCGCGGTGTGGTCTCGGCCCGGTGTGAAGATGAACAGTGTCGGCGAGGGCTGCACGGAGCTCAAGCGCGAGTACGACCAGTGTTTTAACCGCTGGTTCGCAGAGAAGTTCCTGAAAGGAGACCGGAGCACCGATCCCTGCAGCGAGCTCTTCCTCAAATACCACACGTGTGTTCAGGTAACATACATGTGCATGTGCGGCAGGGGGTTTAGACATGTGCTGTCCACTCACTGATGCTCTGGTGTGTGTTTACAGAAAGCCATCAAGGAGAAGGACATCCCTATCGAAGGTGTGGAGTTCATGGGCCCGAGCAGAGAGAAGCCGGACAGCTGATGCTCATCTGGGCTTTATGTGAACATTGCCATCATCAGGACAAAAACTGCATCGCTGACTCTCATGGACATGTTTTGGAGACTCCGCATTGCTTGTTAAATTATTAAATAGGGATTGTTTGCCGTGTTTGAGCTGGGGGTTTTAAACACGCAGGGAGAAATGCATTCAAATGAAACCAATGTGTTCGGGTTGCCACAAATGAGGTCATGTGCATTATTTTTACATCTTTGTTTTTTAAATCGCAAGCCAATAATTGTTTCACGTATGTGCTCAAGGCCAATTTGTTTTGGGAGTGTAATAGTATTTAAATTAATTCAAGAAATGTATAAGCTTTGATTCAAGGGAACCGATTCGCAGAATGAACTCTGGTGGCGCCCGATGCTTGTCAAATGCTGTAATCAATGCAACTATTATACTGTTAAATATGAAGTGTCTGCATAATATGTTATTTTATTATTGTACGGCTTGTTTTTGTTTCATGGAGAGCTTGGTTCAGGCCAATTAGAGACTATAAACTACAACAACTCTTCGTTTTTATTATAAAAAGTCATTAAAATGTCTACAAATGTATAGAACTGATTAGATGAGAATCCATAAATGATAAATATACGGATTCATGGGTTCAGAGATATCAATAACCATTGAAAATGTCGAAAGGAAGCATCGTTTGTTGAAATCACGTGACTGACAGTTTATTATATATATATATAATGCTGATGCTTCCTTTCAACGTTTTTAACGGTAAATGTTTCAATACGGCTAAATTTGACAAGAAAGTAGAGTAGTTTGCCACTGGATATTACTGTTTATTATTTATATCGTAAACCAGCTGTTTAAATCTTACCTCACGCTCTTTCACCATCAAAAGCGTCAGATTAGATGAGAATCCATAAATGATAAATATACAGATTCATGGGTTAGAAATGTCGAAAGGAAGCGTCGTGTGGCTGAAATCATGTGACTTTGGCAGTTTGATTTATATATATATATATATATATATATATATATATATATATATATATATATATATATATATATATATATACGATGCTTCCTTTCAACATTTTTAACGGTTATTGAATCAATAAGGCGAAATTTGGCAAGAAAGTAGAGTAGTTTGCCACTGGATATTACTGTTTGGCATGTATTTATATCGTAAAACAGCTGTTTAAATCTTACCTCACATTCGCGCTCTTTCACCATCAAAAGCGTCGCGCTCGAGTAACGGTTTCTTTGAACGGTAAGCCCGGCCTTCTTTGATTTGATTGGCCAATATAGACATTATATATATATATATATATATATATATATATATATATATATATATATATATATATATATATATATATATATATATATATATATATATATATATATATATATATATTGACTGTAATAAATATCGAAGTAGTCTTCGCGATGTCACCCGTAGCTTTCTGAAGAGCCTAAAGTGGGCTTCAAAAATGTTAATGCATCATTTTAATTAAGTAGGCTATTGTATACTTATAATTCACTGACTCCCTATTTCCAAGTTTCCATGATCTGGTATTGCTTCCATTATTCCTGCAAAACGCCATTGTGTAGAAATGACTACATATAGTGGGAGTAAATTTGACTTGATGCTTTAATTGAAAAAAAAAACTAATTATGCATACAGTCATCACATGATACAAAACAAGAAAAAAATTAAACGTTTTTATTATAAAAATGTAATTAAAATATATGGACTTGCTTAGATGGGAATCCATAAATGATAAAGAAACGGATCCATGGGTTCAGAGAGATCAATATAAGTAAAAATGTCGAAAGGGAGCATCGTTTGCTGAAATCACTTGACTTTGGCTTCCTTTCAAAAAATTTTACGGTTATTGATTCAATACGGCGAAATTTGACAAATAGAGTAGTTTGCCACTGGATATTACTGTTTGTCATTTATTATTTATATCGTGAAAAAGCTGTTTAAATCTTACCTCACATTTGCGCTCTTTCACCGTCAAAAGCATCAAGCGAACGGTTTCTTTGAACGGTAAGCCCCGCCTTCTTTGATTTGATCGGCCATTTTAAATACATTGCCATTTAACATATTGCATTGTCTTTTTGCATCTTACATTTCAAATTGAATATATTGCTACCCAAAAGCTCAATGAAACCTAATTAAATCTGATGTGTCACGTCAGCACACTACTGGAACAATTACATTATTGGACTAATTAAAAAGTCTGATTGTGCCAATTAGCCTGCAATGGGGTTCATACAGTCTGACCAATGAATTTACATGCTTTCTTCAGTTGTGATCATTTGGTACTAACCCTTGAAATTGACAGATTCAACTGTTTTTCTGTACAAATGGCTCTGATAAGTAAACATCAATGTCTGACTGGTATAATTATTGAGAGCTCAGCATAAGAAAAACTGACAATGCTTCTTCAGTGTTGATTAATCTTAGTTCATGCTCATTTTAACATTTACTGAAAAATTTTAATGTCTGTTAACATTAATGCATCATTTTAATAATTATTGTATACTTATAAATACTCCCTATTTCCAGGTTTTCCATGATCTGGTATTGCTTCCATTATTCCTGAAAAACGCCATTGTGTAAAAATGACTACATATAGTGGGAGTAAATTTGACTTGATGCTTTAATTGAAAAAAAAAAAAAAAAAAATTATGCACACAGTCATCACATGATACAAAACAAGAAAAGAAAAGAGAAAAAAAAAATCACATGGGGAGATTCCAGAGAGAAACATTTTTAAAATTCCAGCCTTTTATTCAAATCATAAAATCATGTTTATGAAATCACAAACAGCACGTCTTTAGTCTGTTGCCAATAATCACAAAAGGACAAAACGGGTTATTCATCTTCAGATCGTTCACAATCACATCCGCATCATCTGTTCTGTAAACACACGCGCATCATTCACATGATCATTCACATATTTCGCAAACTCTCCATGAACTGAACGGTGAATAAGGCCATTCGGGTTCCTACAATGGAATGTAAATTACAAAATTGAGAAAGGAAAAGAGGGCGTGGCGGCCGAGAAAAGGAGCCGCTGGCGCTCATCGATAGTGGCGTGGCGGTGGGCTGTGATGCTGGACCGGGGGGCGGCGGGAGGGCGGGCTATGGCGGGTCATGTGACGCGGTGGCGATCGGTAGCGGGGGGGCGGCGACCCTCGGCTCTGGTACGGGGGTGAGGAGTAGCGTCCGCGAGACCTGGACCGGGAGCGCGAGCGACCCCAGCTTGTGCCCCGCTCCTCCATGACTCTGATGTAGGACGTCTCTCCCTGCACAACAAACAAGGTTGGATTCATTTTAAATCAGGGGTATTTTCATACTAACTAAAACGATTAAAAACATTACAAAAGCTGAAATAAAATATGTTAAGACTTTTTTTTAATGAAACATACAGCCTCAAAAACAGTCTTTTTTACAAATATCAACCCATCTTAAATACCCAAATGTAAGATGTTTAACTAATTTATTGGGTTGTTTCCAATATTAAGCATTACAACATAACAGTAGCTAGCTAAATATAATATTTATAACTAGGGCTGCAGCTATCGATTCTTTTTGTAATCGATTAATCTAGCACTTAAAGGGTTAGTTCACCCAAAAAAGAAAATTCTGTCATTAATTACTTCCCCTCATGTCGTGCGACACCCGTCAGACCTCAGTTCATCTTCAGAACAGAAATGAAGATATTTTAGTGTAAATCTGATGGCTCTGAAAGGCCTCCATTGGCTCAATGCACTTTACACTCTCAAGACCCTTAAAAGACACTAAAGACGTCGTTACAAAGTCCATCTCACTACAGCGGCTCTACAATAACTTTATGAAGACGAGAATAGTTTTTGTGCGCAAAAAAACCCTAAATAACGACTTACATAGTGATGACGATTTCAAAACACGGCCTCATGAAGCTTCGAGGCGTTATGAATCACTGAGTCGATTCAGCAGTTTGAATCGCCAAATTTCAGCAGTTTGACACGCGATCCGAATCATCATTCGACTCACTGATTCATAACGCTTCGAAGCTTCATGAGGCCGTGTTTTGAAATCGTCATCACTATGCAAGTCGTTATTTAGGGTTTTTTTGTGCACAAAAACTATTCTCGTCACTCCATAAAGTTATTGTAGAACCGCTGTAGTGAGATGGACTTTGTAACGACGTCTTTAGTGTCTTTTAAGAGTCTTGAGAGTGTAAAGTGCATTGAGCCAATGGAGGCCTTTCAGAGCATCAGATTTACACTAAAATATCTTCATTTGTGTTCTGAAGATGAACGGAGGTCTGACGGGTGTCGAACGACATGAGGGTAAGTAATTAATGACAGAATTTTCATTTTTGGGTGAACTAACCCTTTAAATACCCAAATGTAAGATGTTTAACTAATTTATTGGGTTGTTTCCAATATTAAAGGTCACGTTTTTCCTGTTTTATTTGAAGCTTTGATTGTGTTCATGTTTCGCGTGTAAAAAACACAGTATTTTTCACACAATTTACTTATCTGTATACTGCTGTTTTCACTGTCCTAAAAACGGCCTGAGAATTTCCTTGTTCTATGAAGTCCCTCGTTCAGAAATATATAGAGAGTTCTGATTGTGCCAGCGGTTCCCGTGTTGTGATTGGACAGCAGCTTAGCGCACGTTGCCCATAAAGGTCACGCCAAATAATATGTGCATTTGTGAAGTGCAAGTGATGCATTTGGCTTGCATCACTTGCATTGCGGTGCATTTTAGTTAAAGCATCCGTTTGAAAAATCGCGTCACAACATCACGTCCCAGTTGATACAGTGAATGCTGAAATTATTTTTGCGTGGCTACATAAAAGTTTAAGCATATGTGATGCATTGCCGCGATTGGTCTGACTGGCGCGTGAGAGAGACGAGGGTGTGTGTGTGTGTCTGTGTGTGAAGGGGTTCTTTTTTTTAGGCTATACTCTCTTGCGATTGAACGTGAATACGTTTACTACTTAAAAACATCAAAGCTAAACATCATATCTAGTCAAACCGCATCGCTACAAATACAGTATGGGATTAAAATCAGTGAACATCAATGTATAGGCTTAGGCTACGTTACCATTGACATCGTCCTGCTGTGGAATGCCAGGTCTACTTTGCAGTAGACACATTGCACCTTGTTCTCTTCTTTTTTTAAGAATGTAATGATCCCAAACTTTAGACATTCTCTGCCGTTTATGGACATCTTTACTCTCCGCCATCGCGCCAACTAAACTCAAAATGTATCACGCGCTATGGTGTGCTTCCTGAACATTGAACAGCGGTCCGTGTGGATCAGATCCCTGCACGTATAGTTCGCGTCATAGGAATTTAACGAGGCTTCGAGGCAGAATTTTTGCCTCAAGGAATTTTTGTAATCGAGATAATCGAGTAACTCGATGAATCGTTTCAGCCCTATTTATAACTAATAGTACCATATGGACGAGTATAAATCCAGCAACCAGCAAGCGTCAATAGCGGACGAGAGACTCTGCGTAATTTAAACTGTTAATGTGTCACAAATTGTAGTTTAAAGACTTTTTCAGGCGAGAATGTACTTGTTTAAAGATTAAATCTGTGGTTTATATATAAAGAGAGCGCCTATTTGACAATTTTATCTGCTGTTTTTGGGTTAGGTTAGGGTTAAGGTCCAGGCGATCAGCAGGGGTTCATCGCTCATTAACCCCGCCATAGCAGCCTTTCCTCGGCTAGTCTTTCTGGCGTCTGCCGCTGGCTCGGATGCCTCTGAGATATGATTCGTCTTGTGTAGATCTAACGTTTTGTAAATATAAGCAACTAATTTGTAGGTGCCAGTGTGATGAGACGTCATGCTCGGCTAGATTCGCCTAGAACTCGTGCATCTTTGTGCGGAAAGTTAAAAAAAATGCGCTATGGGGTCTCGCGCACTCAACGCGTACTACCGCCCACTACGCAATGACGTAATTTTTGCCGCGCGCTCGTGCGGACGCATCGAGTATAAACAAGGCTTTATGGCCCTGCTGTGATCTATTTTTGTTCTGATTCAGCAGCGAAAATAGTTCCAAAAAGAGTCATAATATTGTCATAATAGTCATAAGAGTTCATAATATTGTGTCTAAAATGTAAGTGACTTAATATGAACTACGTGTTTATTGAAATGTCATATGAAATCAGTGTCACATTTCCAATCGCGATGCTTAACTGTACCATATGTTATTAACATGAAAACTCCACATTTTGAATTTTCTTTGTGTGTTGTGCTCATTTGTTTAGATTTCTCCTGTGCGAGGCGTCAGTTCATTATACATCATATATTATCCACCATCAATCGCCACTTACACTAAACGTAATAAAATCAGAATCATTTTCGCATTTTGGTTATTCACTAGTTTAGTGTTGTCAAAAATATCGATATTTCGCTATGTATCGATACTGAAATATCTGAACCGATACGATACTCCTTTTCTACACTATCGATATCAGCTGCGCTCTCCTCTCTGACCGACAGCGAGCTGACACACACCCGCCTCCTCTCATTCAGTCCGTTTAATCCTCTGAACACGGACAGCGTCTTAGTGTTGGTGTGACCGGTCTGAATTTCGTGCGGGGTTGCACATAACGTTAATTCTACTAATTCCCGCAGATTTCGCGCTCGCATCTGAAGGGCAAACACACATACCGCAATAAAGCCGCCTCTGACATACAAGTGCAAAAATGAGCCCCTTTTTCCAGCTTATTAATGGTCAAATACACTCAAAAAATGTCTCAATGACCATCTTGGTGAGCATTAACATCAACACAGTCGTAACCAGTTAAGGGAGAATGTGTAGCAGGAAGAGTGTTTGGGATCCATGCGAGCGTCGGGACTTAAAGGGGCAGCAGTTATTTGTTATTCACACTACAAAAAGACAAACAATCACTTATTGCTCCTGACTGATTAACTTGTGTAACTCTAATGGATTCATCTGTATTACATTTTTTACAATAAAGATTATCCAATGTTATTTTAAATTTGATTACTTTGTTTTGTTTTTAAATTCAGTTTCTTACCTGAAAACTGTTAAACCTACAGTCTAATTTATTTGTGCTATTGTTTGTAATTTGTTTATTTGTTCTTATTTTATTACTGTTTACTCGTCTTTTTAAATTCAATTTGAAATCAAGCTTCCTTGTGCTTTATGTAAGCTATTGCGACAAAATTAGTTAGCAAATATTTGTGAGATAATTGTAATGGTAATTGATCAACGTTTATATATGAGAAAAAGCTTAAAAGCTTTATCATATGTAGTGATCTCTTCTGAAGAAATGTTTAATTGCCTAGACTTTCAATAGATGGACAAAAAACTAAATTATATTAAAAATATCTATTTGACAGTATGTACGCGTTTTTTCCCCCCGTGGTATCGAAAATGGTATTGAATATCGATACTTTTTTAGGTATCGTATCGAAGTTAGAAATTCCAGTATCGTGACAACACTACAATAGTGATATTTTGGTTATTGAAGTTTTAATCAGGCTACTTGTCCGGTCGGGCAAGTCAAATTCTTCTTTGTATGCACTATTTTTGATTAGAGCCCGACCGATATGGGTTTTTGGGGGCCGATACAGATATTAGGGAGCAAAAAAAAGTCTGATATCGATATATTTCGGCTGATATTCTTTGTGTATATTATAGTACAGTACATATAATAGAGTATATACATAATACTTGTCCGGTCGGGCAAGTCAAATTCTCTTTCTCTATCCCCTTGTCCCGGACAAGCACTAATATCGAGCCCTGCTTCTCACAGGAACCGCACCTGGTGGGATCTGAACTCTGTGCTGTCCAGACGCCGCAGTGCATACTCCATGTCCTCACGTCTGAGGAACTCGACCACGCCCTCGCCGTCACGCTGCACGTCAGCGAAACACACGTCTCCAGCCTCACGCATGTGGTCTTTGAGGTCCTGCCAGCTGCCAGTGGGAGGAAGACCTGCAGGGAAAGGTTTTATTAAGATCATCAACCCATCTACAAAACACCACAAGGGCTATAACAAAAAGTGCTGTAAGCATTTGTGTAATATGCATGTAAACAAATTAACATCCATTTGCAATTCACAATCCATTATGATTATTAGTAAGTAAAAAGTAAACCCTTTTCACATTTCTCAGAAGTTGTCATAGTTGAGTTAAAGGTCCCGTTTTTCCTGTTTTTTTGAAGCTTTGATTGTGTTTACAGTGTGCCATATAACATGTCTTCATGTTTCGCGTGTAAAAAAAACACAGTATTTTTCACACAATTTACTTCTGTATACTGCTGTTTTCACGGTCCTAAAAACGGCTTGATAGATTTCCTTGTTCTATGAAGTCCCTCCTTCAGAAATACGTAACGAGTTCTGATTGTGCCAGCGGTTCCCGTGTTGTGATTGGACAGCAGCTTAGCGCATGTTGCCCATAAAGGTCACGCCTCTTACCATAACGGGGAGATGTGCTCAAACTACAGCGCCTGAAGGCCAAACAAAGGTGATTTGACTCCGGGATGAAAATAACAGCGTCTGGACGAAATGGCGACAAACACACTCCACGAACGCAACACTTCCTCTTCTCCATGTGGGAGAGCAACAAGACCACGCCCCCTTTTTTGCATATTCTTGTGGGCGGAGGTTATTCAACAAACTGTTCTACTGACGTCATAAAAGCAGGATGTACAGGAATGTAGTCCAAACCGGCCGTTCGCTGTAGGCTTTGAAAGGGAACTTCTGTTAAATAAAATATCTCGCTTGGCATTGAACTTTGAGCTTTAAAATGTTACAGGTATTATTTTTGCTCTAACAGCAACATTACACACTAACTAAAGTTTGAAAAATGGGATCACGAAGAACAGGACCTTTAACTCCTATCTTGTATCTTGTTGTGAGATAAGCGTCTCGTCACACCCCTACGTCTAATATTATATTCTTTGCAAAAAAGCGACAACTACGTTGAAACACACCGGCTTAGCATTCACAAAACTAGGTAGGATGAATGCATAGTTGTCTTTCCATTCTTCTTTGTATGCACTATTTTTGATTAGAGCCCGACCGATATGGGTTTTTGGGGGCCGATACAGATATTAGGGAGCAAAAAAAAAGTCTGATATCGATATATATCGGCTGATATTCTTTGTGTATATTATAGTACAGTACATATAATAGAGTATATACATAATATACATAGTACATAAATACAACAGAACAAACATACAAATGAAAAAGTTATTTTCAGGTTTTTCATGTAGGTCTAAACTAGATTTTCAGGTACAGAAATAGTAATCAAATGTAAAATATTTCTTCATAATCTTCAGTGTATAAATATAGATTAACCCTTATTAACGTTATTCAGTCAAGAGCCGTGAGTAACTTTTTTTTCTGTCTTTTATCATCTCATCTTTCATGAGAAAACCATAGACTGTATTAAAGGAGAAAATGCATTTCCTGTTATACGGTAGAGGGCACTATCTGATCAGAACACAGGTGAAGAAGCAGGAACGAGCGATCTTTTATAATCAGATGCATATGTAAAACAACACGATCATCAACATTAAACAGCATATAAATCAAAACTGCCTAATGTCACTGAATGAGATGTCGCCCCAGGACGAGCTCTAGGACTGTGAAGCTTTGGGGTGTTGACGGACTCATCTGTGTTTTGATTAGGGCTGTGTATTGCCAAGAATCTGGCGTACGTATCACGATACTGGGGTTACGATACAATATATTGTTATACACTCACCTAAAGGATTATTAGGAACACATACTAATACGATTTTTGACCCCCTTTCGCCTTCAGAACTGCCTTAATTCTACGTGGCATTGATTCAACAAGGTGCTGAAAGCATTCTTTAGAAATGTTGGCCCATATTGATAGGAGAGCATCTGCAGGTGATGGAGATTTGTGGGATGCACATCCAGGGCACGAAGCTCCCGTTCCACCACATCCCAAAGCTGCTCTATTGGGTTGAGATCTGGTGACTGTGGGGCCATTTTAGTCCAGTGAACTCATTGTCATGTTCAAGAAACCAGTTTGAAATTATTGGAGCTTTGTGACGGTGCATTATCCTGCTGGAAGTAGCCATCAGAGGATGGGGACATGGTGCTCATAAAGGGATGGACATGGGCAGAAACAATGCTCAGGTAGGCCGTGGCATTTAAACGATGCCCAATTGGCACTAAGGGGCTTAAAGTGTGCCAAGAAAACATCCCCCACACCATTACACCACCACCACCAGCCTGCACAGTGGTAACAAGGCATGATGGATCCATGTTCTCATTCTGTTTACGCCAAATTCTGACTTTACCATCTGAATGTCTCAACAGAAATCCAGACTCATCAGACCAGGCAACATTTTTCCAGTCTTCAACTGTCCAATTTTGGTGAGCTTGTGCAAATTGTCGCCTCTTTTTCCTATTTGTAGTGGAGATGAGTGGTACCCGGTGGGGTCTTCTGCTGTTGTAGCCCATCCGCATCAAGGTTGTGTGTGTTGTAGCTTCACAAATGCTTTGCTGCAGACCTCGGTTGTAACGAGTGGTTATTTCAGTCAAAGTTGCTCTTCTATCAGCTTGAATCAGTCGGCCCATTCTCCTCTGACCTCTAGCATCAACAAGGCATTTTCTCCCACAGGACTGCCGCATACTGGATGCTTTTCCCTTTTCACACCATTCTTTGTAAACCCTAGAAATGGTTGTGTGTGAAAATCCCAGTAACTGAGCAGATTGTGAAATACTCAGACCGGCCCGTCTGGCACCAACAACCATGCCACGCTCAAAATTGCTTAAATCTCCTTTCTTTCCCATTCTGACATTCAGTGTGGAGTTCAGGAGATTGTCTTGACCAGGACCACACCCCTAAATGCATTGAAGCAACTGCCATGTGATTGGTTGATTAGATAATTGCATTAATGAGAAAGTGTTCCTAATAATCCTTTAGGTGAGTGTATATATATATATATTTTTTTTTTTTACAGTCTATGGTCACTATATGAGGACACAAACGCATAAACTGTCACTTCATGAGAATTTAATGTTTAATGTCATATAATGAACACAGACACTCAAATCTTCACTGCAACCCATCAAAATAAAAGTTTGGTTTAAGTTTTTTTAAATTGACAGAATATTTTAGGCTACTATTGTACAGTAGATTTAGCTACGTCTCTATGCAATAATAATAATACATCTCTACTAATAATAATAATGGCTAGATGGTTGCTTATTTTTCACCTGTTTTGCTGTAAAGAGATTCTTTTCTGATTAATATATAATTTTTTAGATTCCTACATGTATTTGTTGCACTGTTTTTTATACAGTTATATTGTAAAACTAAAATACCTTTTTCAGTTTGCAGTGTTAGATTTGTGGCTGCATTTGAAGTTCTTTTTCGCTTAAGAAAAATAAATAATATTACTGTCAAATGCATGTCAGATAATAAAAATACTGTAATAAATACAGTAGTTCACTGTATGTATTTGTTCATGTTTTATAAAGGGATAAGTCTGAAGCACACTATAAAATAATTCTAGCAATTCATACAGGGCTAGTAGTGTATACAGCTGTATATACAGATACACACCCAGGTAGCGGATCAGTACTCGGTATCGGAATCGGTATCAGGAAGGGAAAAAGGAATCGGAACATCTGAAGTTCAGATATTCATACAACAAGATATTCTGTGGGACATGAAACTTGTGAAAATGACCAAAAACACTGGCGGTGATGGCAAATTTCATGCTAACGGCATTTCAGCGCCATGTATACGGCGATGCCGATATATCTGCGACATGCTCATATCGGCAGACCGATAAATCGGTCGGGCTCTATTTTTGATAGTGCCATTTTCTCAAACCGGCTAGCTCACATGTTGACATCACTCTGCACATGACGTAATCGTGTACCTCCAGCACGCAAACAATTAAAAAATGCAGTTTAGTACGTGAGGATGCCACGGAATAATTTTGAGTGTAAAAGTAGGCTATGTCAAATAATTATTACAATAAGTTAGTCTCCATTGTGTAACAAGCTAATTAAAATGATACACATTAGGGCTGCACGATTAATCGGAACCGAACCGCAATCGTGATTTGGCTTATGTGCGATTATGAAAGCGCAACGGCTGTGATTTTAATTAAATAAATAAATGCCCAGTGTATCAGTGAAGAGCGGCTCTGTGATCAGGAGGAAACACTGCGAGTTTGAGTCGCTAATAACGTGAGTTTTGAACGCGTCAAACATCTTCACAAACTAGTGATGCGAAGCGTTCATAAACCCGTTGTCCAACAAAATATAACCACATTTCCACTCCTTAATATATGGAAAAAAGTAGGAAGACACAGTCTCATGAAAAACTAAAACTTTTCTTCAAATTGTGACTGGATTACACAGAAACAAGTAAAGAGTGTAGGAATGGCTCGATACCACAATTTTGGCTTTGGTACGGTACCACAATCTAATACCAAAGTACCGATATTAAATCGATACTATATAGGGTCTGAATTTTGGCGTGGGTATTGCGCATAATTTTTCTCACTCCCGCAAGTTTGGGGTTTTACCGCAAATGTTTATTATTAAATTAATCAACAAAGATTAATCACATCAAATCAGGCATTTGTTAACTATTTTGTAAGAAGTAATGTCAGCAATACTGCGCATCTCCCTTCTCTAGCTCTCAAAATTAGCAAATTGCTTCTGGCTTTAAAAGACATCATACCTACACTAAAGCAATCTGTGCGCTCAAATTCAACACTTTCACTGTCGTTTCGGCAGCTGACGGAAATCACTTGCCCACGTCTTTTTTAAACCTTGCCAATTTGAACATGCAAGCGATTTTATAGAATTTCATAATACATGTTTGGGTAGCGCACTGCCATCTAGCGGTGAACTTCGGAACAGCAGCATATACCGAAATGAGCAAAATCATGATATTGTACCGTTTGAAATCAAATATATACCGGTATTTTCCCAGTACCGGAATACCGCATCCCTAAAAAAAGTGTTCCTTTTAGTTCAGAATGATACTATAGAAGAACAATAGTACATTTAATAAGAGTGGAATATTACAATTTTCCTTATAAAAATTAGGTTTACACATTACTGTTGTTAATAAAGTAAATTTTTTTTGCAAGCTCAGAGCTTCACTGTTAAATTTCCAATAAACAAACATGTACTATTATTAGTAACTGCACTTATTAACAAAATGCAAAACAATAGTTATTTCATGATTAAATTAACCTTATGATACATTTTCCTCCATCGCCACTGGCTGGTGCCACTGCTCTAAAATGTTAGTCTGGAGCCCTGTATTATAGGGCTGGGTTTCGATTCAAATTTCAAGAATCGATTCGATTCCGATTCTCAAGATCTTGAATCGATTATCATTATTCGATTCGATTCGATCCGATCTTCGAGATTTAAATAAGTGTTTTTTAAGAAAGCATTTTTTTCCAGCTGTTACCTGAATTACAGGACTGTAGTTATGCAACATATTGATACTATTATTATAGACATTCAACTGCAAATTAATGGAGTATTGATGGTTGCAAAGAACAATCCCCCTTCCAGAGTGTTGATACAACTGCTTTCACAAACTTGCACTGGTGTAGACGACAGAGGACGCAGAGGTATATCAGCAGCAGTAGACCAATTATTTAGACGCGAACCTGATGTATTATTAAAAATGACATTAAGAATTGACATTAAGATCGCAAAGTTAAAGGAGGCGCTAAGCTTCACCGTAAAGTTTTGCGCGATAACATCCAGGGAATCACCAAACCCGCCATCCGTCGTCTGGCTCGCCGCGGCGGTGTCAAGCGCATCTCCAGTCTGATCTACGAGGAGACCCGCGGAGTGTTGAAGGTGTTCCTGGAGAACGTGATCCGCGATGCCGTGACCTACACCGAGCACGCCAAGAGAAAGACCGTCATGGATGTTGTGTACGCGCTGAAGCGGCACGGGCGCGCACCCTGTACGGCTTCGGAGGATAAACGCCTGAAATCAAGAGAAACCACAATCTGCCAGATCGCAGCTTTTAGCGTTTCTGGAGTTTTCAAAGATGCCATGTTCGTTGTTTTAATGTCCTTCCACCTCGCGCGAATGCGTGAATTCAGTGACGCGGCAAATTAAAATGTAAGCCTACTATTAAATCGATCCTCTGAGTTACAGATCGATCTTTAGAAATTAATATGAAAATCGATTCAGAATTGGTGAATCGATTTTTTCAACACAGCCCTACTGTATTATCAAAGTATTTACCATGTTGATTTACGGTGTGCGCCTCTACATTTTCTGGTTGTGCCCCTAAAATTTACAGTTGGGGGCCACTGTGCTCCTTGTGAAAAAAGTTAGTCTGGACCCCTGTCGTAGATAGTGATGCACCAATCATGATTTTACATGGCCGATTCCGATACCGATTTTTTTTTTTTTTTAAACAATAAAAGAATGAAAGTATACATGAACAAGATGTTTATTTGGTATTTAACAGGCTGAATTGGCTTTTGGCTAATGAAAACAAGTCCGCAATCTGAAATTAACAAGAAATTGAATTGGAAATTAAAAGGCTGAAAGGTGAAATTAAAGGCAACAACTGCATATTCTGCAATCCAAACAAAGATGTTACTTAAATCAGCATTTGTTTTTAAATTCAGTGTAAAGAAAAAAAAGTCTTTACCGGTGAAATTAAATAAAACCAAAGTATATAATTGTTCCAAAATCAAATAATGTTTAGTGCAACGAAAAAAACTAAGATGCTACAGCAGGTGCTTTTTAAATCAAATTAAATCAATGTAATTTTAAGGTAAAATAAAAGGTAACACTTTAGAATAATAGTCATTAGTTAACATTAGTTAATGTATTAACTAACATGAACTAACCATGAGCAGTACATTTGTTACTGTATTTGTTCATCTTTGTTAACGTTAGTTAATATAAATCCAGCTGTTCATGGTTTGTTCATGTTAGTTCACAGTGCATTAACTAATGTTAACAAGATTTTAATAATGCATTAGTAAATGTTGAAATTAACAAAGATTAATAAACACTTTATAAGTGCAGTTCATTATTAGTTAATGTTAACTAATGTAGTTAACTAATGTTAATTAATGTCCATTATTCTACAGTGTTACCAAATAAAGATGATCATCCTATAGGCTACAGAACTGATAGTATTTCATTTCTAAAGTGCAGCATGTTCTTCTTTAGGCTACAAAAAGAAGTATTTCGGCTTTGTCACAAGTTAGTCTGTTTCGTTCTCATCCGATCCAACACGTGAGAAACTGAGCTGAACAAACGCTCACATCTACACTTGAGCAGGGCGGAGAGGTAAACTCGCGCAACTTCAGCTCGCGCAGGAAAGCGGCTCTTCATTCCCTTCAGCGTATCTCGTCTCTTCCCTCAGTTCTCCAGTTTCCGTTTGTAACACACAAGTGACATGTTCGCGAATGATTGCAATATAGGCGTATGTGCACGCGGGCGCACTTCCGGAAAAATCAGCAGAAAAATACAAAGAAAACCGGACGGTTGCCGATCGCGCGCTAGAAGCAAAAACTGTCCGGTTCCGGTTTTTGGCCGGTGCATCCCTAGTCGTAGATAGGGTTGGGTACCGAAATCCGGTTCCAATATGGCACCGGTACTTATATAACCGGTATATACCGGACCGAATCAGAACGCAGATTTCAGTTCCTCATTTTCAAACGTGCTTTCGCATGCTTTGGCTGGCACCGAGCCAGAGACAGACGCTCAGCGATGGTCACATCACATCTCATGACAACTATTCAGTGTTTTCAACGACATCATGTTCGCTTCAGGTTTCAGACATTTAAATGCTCATAAGTACTAGCAAAAAACACACACTGATGTCTATGACAATCCTTTCAGACGGTTATAATTTGACTAACGTTACGCGTTTTATTCACATCAGATACATGCACATTATGTAGTAACTATATCGTTTACTCTATTCTTCTTCCAGTTCACTGGTCACTTACTTTCATATATTTAGTGAGACGAGAATGATCTCAAGTGTTGTAAATCCGACAGATCCGATTCAGAGGCGCAAACTAACATGGCGTCGCTCATTGCGCTTTATAGATCAACTAACACACAATCACTCACACATTTGAATATCAGATAGTTCGTGACACAGTTAAGAAGTTTGTGAATATTTTGAATAAAAAGAAAAAGCTAAATAAACCCGATACAGCTGAGCTGTCAGCGCTATTGCGGCTGCTGTGTGTTATGTGAGAAACATGACGCGTCGCCATGGAAACATTAAGGCGATGCGTTCTAAAATATTTAGCCAGAGAATATGATCATATTTCAAAATAAAGCTGAAGCTCGAAGCTGGTTTGTAGCAGAGCAAGAACACAGACGACTGCTGTTATTACTGTAACTGTTATTTAGAGTTATATTAGGCCTGTTGTAGTTGGGTTAGGTGGCTTAGGTTTTACTGTGAATTTGTAAATAAGTCAATTATAATTTGTAAATAAGTAAATTGTTTTGTATTTATTTAAATTCATACATTTAAGTATACATTAAACTTTTAATAAATGGTTCAATTTAAATAAAAAATAAATAAATAAAAAGCCATTTAAGGTCATCCACCTTGTTTTGTGGCCTTTTTTTTTTTTTAAAGTATCGGTTCAGGCACCGGAACCGTTTTAAAAGTATCGGTTCAGGCACCAGAACCGTTTTAAAAGTATCGGTTCAGGCACCAGAACCGTTTTAAAAGTATCGGTTCAGGCACCAGAACCGTTTTAAAATTATCGGTTCAGGCACCGGAACCGTTTTAATAGTATCGGTTCAGGCACCAGAACAGTTTTAAAAGTATCGGTTCAGGCACCAGAACCGTTTTAAAAGTATCGGTTCAGGCACCAGAACCGTTTTAAAAGTATCGGTTCAGGCAGCAGAACCGTTTTAAAAGTATCGGTTCAGGCACCGGAACCGTTTTAAAAGTATCGGTTCAGGCACCGGAACCGTTTTAAAAGTATCGGTTCAGGCACCAGAACCGTTTTAAAAGTATCGGTTCAGGCACCGGAACCGTTTTAAAAGTATCGGTTCAGGCACCAGAACCGTTTTAAAAGTATCGGTTCAGGCACCGGAACCGTTTTAAAAGTATCGGTTCAGGCACCAGAACCGTTTTAAAAGTATCGGTTCAGGCACCAGAACCGTTTTAAAAGTATCGGTTCAGGCACCAGAACCGTTTTAAAAGTATCGGTTCAGGCACCAGAACCGTTTTAAAAGTATCGGTTCAGGCACCAGAACCGTTTTAAAAGTATCGGTTCAGGCAGCAGAACCGTTTTAAAAGTATCGGTTCAGGCACCGGAACCGTTTTAAAAGTATCGGTTCAGGCACCAGAACCGTTTTAAAAGTATCGGTTCAGGCACCGGAACCGTTTTAAAAGTATCGGTTCAGGCACCAGAACCGTTTTAAAAGTATCGGTTCAGGCACCAGAACCGTTTTAAAAGTATCGGTTCAGGCACCGGAACCGTTTTAAAAGTATCGGTTCAGGCACCGGAACCGTTTTAAAAGTATCGGTTCAGGCACCAGAACCGTTTTAAAAGTATCGGTTTGGCACCGGAATCGAAAAAAACCCAAACGATACCCAACCCTAGTCGTAGACTATATATATGGCACACACCCCTAATGACATGTTGATTTGAGTGAAGGTGCCGCAGTCTCAAATCTCTTAACTCACCCGTCACAATAACCCGAAACTCAGATCTACGCGTCGGGGGCCCAAACCTTCCCCGCGGCCCTCCACCACCACCTCCTCCTCCACCTCCTCCGCCTCCTCCTCCAGCAGGTCCACTAAATTTGGATCCGGAAGAACGCGGGTATTCCACACGCAGCTTACAGTCTCCAAATCCATATCCATTCCTTCCAAAGACGGCATCCTCCGCATCCCTAGAGGAAGAGAGGAAAGTGCTCCTAATTTTCGTTCTACACTTGAAAAAGCCTCGTCCACGAGCTCTCTGAGGCCCTGCGACTCACCGTGGGTCCTCAAATCGCACGAAGGCAAACGGGATGGTGCCTCTGTTGTTCTTCAGCTCAATATCCCGAATTTTTCCATATTTGTAGAAGAGATCCTCAATGTCCCTCTCCTGAACGTCCATGGGAAGGTTTCCCACATAGATCCGTCCGTCCGACATGGCTTAAACCCCGCTGACCTGCAGCCTTCGAGGAAATAGAGCGTTTCCACGTCAGGGTGGTCAGAACATCCAAACTCTAGTCCGTCCTTATAGAAAAGCCACTATTTACAAGCCTAAACGCTGGTGGAAGCAGTGCATGTCGAGCTCAAGTAACCCAGCACAGGACCTTCTCCAGGACCACAGTCTGAAAACTTAGAAACACAGGACAATCAGTCAGTATGAACACACACATGAGGAACAAGGGACAGAATGACGCTTACAATCCACCACAGAACATTTGAATAACGTCTAAGAAGCCCGTGTGCACGATTTAAATGATGATTTACATTTTGTAGCACAAATATCATCTCATTTTGACATGCGTATATAAAGAAAATAGTTATAGTTTAAATTTAATACAATTATATTATAGTTAAAATACTGTTTTATTGTATGAATGTCATTATAGCTAAAATAATAAAATTAAATGTTATTATATTTAAAATAACCAAAAAAATCAAATGTCACTGTTAAAATAAAAATGTCATTATAGCTAAAATAAAAAAGAAAATAATGTTATTATTGTTCAAATAAAATAAAATGTTATTATAGTTCAAAATAAAATGTTATTAATTCAAAAAAGTTAATGTATAAATGTCATTATATATAAAATAATAAAATAAAATGTTATAGTTAAAATAATAAAAATTAAAATGTCACTGATAAAATAAAAATGTCATTATAGCTAAAATAAAATAACATTTTTATTATAGTTAAATTAAAATGTTATTATTAATTTTAAAAAAATGTAAATGTATAAATGTAATTATATATAAAATAATGAAATGTTATTATAGTTAAAATAACAACAAAAATCTTCATTTCAAATGTCATTGTTCAAATAAAATAAGAAAATTAAAATGTCATTATAGCTAAAATAAAATCAAATGTTATTATTAATTAAAATATATTTTTTAAATTTAAAAATAAAATAAAAAAATAAAATGCTATCATAGTTAAAATAACAAAAAATTAAATAAAATGTTATAGTTAAAAAATAAAATATTATAGTTAAAAAAATAAAATATTATTTTTTATTTATTTATGAATGGCATTATAGATAAAATAATATGTTATTCATTTAAAATGGCATTGTTAAAATAAAATAAGAAAATAAAAATGTTATTATAGCTAAAATAAAACAAGAAAATGTTATTATATTTAAAGACAAATCAAATGTTTTTATAGTTAAAAGCAAATAAAAAATAAAATGTCAAATGTCATAAGATAAAATAAAAAATTTCGTTATAGCTCAAATAAAATAAAATGTTATTATAGTTCAAATCAAATAAAATGCTGTAATAGTTCAAATAAAAAAATAAAATATTTGAATAACGTTTAAGAAGCACGTGTGCATGATTTAAAAGATGATTTACATTTTGTAGGCCATTTTGTCATCTCATTTTGACATGACACATATTAAGCTAGCATACTTATAACCAAGATCTAGAAAAACTACTTTTTGAATGTTAAAGAACATGCAACACAAACATTGTAAACACTTGTGGGATACCAGTGACTCTGTATCAGCTTATGGGCTTTGTAAAGAGAATAACTATGCAAATATGTGGAGAAAAGAGAATTAATAAAGGAGTATATGATTAATAAAGGGGTATATGATTAATAAAGGAGTCAAATGCAAATGACTGCCATGACAGCTGCTAACAGTGCTAACATCTCTTCTAATGTTGTTAATTCCACGCGCAATTTAACATACAAACCTAAACGCATCCATTTATACTAACATATATATATTAATCACTTAAATGAGTCTAAAATTGTCATACTTGTACGTTTAATAACAATACAACACAATGACATTAGCATGCTAGCTGCTAGCTCCTTTGTTGAGGCAACTGCTCAGAGCAAACTGACAAACGCGAGCAAATAACGAGGTCAGCCGTTTGCTCGTGCACGAATGTGTTTAAAGATCATATTTAGGGGAAATTAATAGTTGATTTACCTTTATATTTTGCAGCTCGTAATAAAAAACCGAGGATAAATTGGCGCACGCGCTTCCCCTCCCCGGATCAGGAAGTGAGTGAGTCAAAATGCCGCCCCCTTCAGGCTGAGACACGTCACTGCAGCAAACCGCCGAAACCTGCGCGTGAGCGCGAAAAACAGACAAAATACGAGCACGACTGTGGATCCGGTTAAATAAATAAATGTTATTATAGTTAAAATAAAATAAAAATGCCATTACAATTTCAAATATCATATTTATGCATATATAGTCATGTCATTATACCAAAAAAATTGTATTATAGTAAAATAATTAAAATAAAAATTTAAAAAGTTGAAAATGTCATTATGGCATTATTATTAATAAAATAATAAAATAAAATAATGTTATTATATTTAAAATAAAATAAAATGTTATTATAGTAAAAAAAAATAGAAAAATACAATGCCATTAAATTACAATAATGTTATTATAATTTAATAAAATAGAAAATGTCATTATGGCTAAAATAAAATAATACAATTAAATAAAATTAGTTAAATAAATAATTAAATTAAATTAATTAAATTAAATTATAGTTCAAATAAAATAAAACAAATAAAATAAAATGTTATTAGTTCAAATAAAATAGAAAAATAAAAAATTAAATGTCATAGCTAAAATAAAATTAAAAATGTCATTATAGCTAAAATAAAATAAAATAATGTCATTATAGCTCAAATAAAAAATAAAATAATAATAATAAAGTAGTTATTATAGTTAAAAAGAGTTATAGATAGTTATAGATAAGTTATAGATAGTTATAGTTATAGATAAAAAATAAAAATGTCATTAAAATGTCAAATGTCATAGTTAAAATAAAATAAAAATGTCATTATAGCTAAAATAGAATAAAATAAAATAATGTTATTATAGTTCAAATAAAATGAAAAAATAAAATGTCATTATAGCTAAAACATTTTTTAATTCAGTTATATAAAGAATTATTAATAATGTTTAATAAAATGCATAAAGAAAACAATTTTTTAAGCATATTATTTTTAATGTCCAATTAAATTGTCCATGAGAATTGATAATCCCATTGTAATCAACAAAAAAATAAAGTACAAACAAAAAGTAAAAAAAAAAAAAAAAAAAAATCATTTTTGTTGTAACACGTCCTAAAATAACTAAAACTAAACTGAAATATATGCCAAACTATTGTTTATTTTAGAGGTTTGAACGCACGTCTAATATTCACCGTCACAACTTGAGCGGGGTGTGTATTTACCACATCAGACGATTCATAAAACATTCATGAAACAACCGCTTTACATGCTTTTATTAAATCACAGATGGGTGTGACCTTCCATTATCATTATTCATAAACATCAAACACTAATACAGCAGAAAAACATGGATTGACCTCTGCTATCTCTGTCTTTGGTCATGATTTCTGGCATTGTTTAATGCACTCCTGCTTTAAGCACTGATCGGGTAGGCCGCATTTAAATCTTTTATGATACAAATTCCAATAAACGAGAATATCATATTCGTTTTGATACTAATTACTTCCAAGAACGTGCTTTTACTGACTTTTTGTCATTTTGTAAATTCTTAGAATGAGGCAAACCACTTATTTAGACATTTCACACTGATAGCACTTGTTGCATTTAAGGTGTGTTGAAATGTTTCATTAGAGCAAAAGAATAGGAAGTTTGACACAAGAGTTGCACCTGTAAACACTGGCACACGCCTGTTTGCTGTAAACACAGAGGAAGAAACACTTTCCATACAAATACAGTATGAGACGCTGCGCATAGAGCCACCAAACTAGTATGCATACTCTTACAAATGTAGCTAAAGAAGTATAAACATATGAAAAAATGCTAAACAAAATCAAAACATGTCTATTTCCAGGCAGGGAGTGAAGATCGGATATCAGGGCATTGCATAAACACCGTCTTCAGGTATTTACGGTCAGCCCAGGTGTGATCCGTTCAATCGGTCACAGGTGAAGAGTTTGACTCATTTGTCTTTGTGTGATTCCATTTTAAGAGAGTTTGGAAGAAAGATGAAGCGAGTGACTCAAAAGCTGATTTTGGGGGCTTTTGTGATTTGCCTCATGTGTTTCTACTGCTTCATTGCTCCAGCTCACCTGGCTACACACAGGTAAGCACACTCTGATGGTTCCTATATATACACTACCGGTCAAAAGCTTGAAAACCTTATTTAAATTGTTTTTGAAGTCTCTTCTGCTCTGCATTTATTTATACAGTACAAATTGTGAAATATTATTGCAATTTAAATGAGCTGGGTTCTGTTGTAAAAGAGAGATCACATTTCTCCCATTTTAGCGACTTTACATTGGCTTCCTATTAAAGGTAGGGTAGGTAAGAATGATCTAAAACACTTTTGTCCAAATTTGTTTAAACTTTCTTTATATGTCAATACATAATTAAAATTTAAGTACTCTGAAAAAGAGAGTATAAAAATCGAGTGACTCTAGACTTTCTAATCTGCAATAAACAACGCTCATTATTTTCGTTTGGGCCGAAAACAAGTGATTGGCTTGGGCGACTGTCACTCTCTCTCGTTACCATGGCAACCGCCACTTTTGCTCCAGGATCCGCCCACATGCGCCCCAGTGTTGCCAAGGGCTACTTCAACACTGTTGCCGCGGCTGTTTTTCATGTCCGCGGGTTGAAGCGACCCCAATTATGTGATATTTTGCCCCGGGATTTGTGAATTTTAGCAGGCAGCCCTACCGAAAAGACACATATTTTACCCCCCAAACACGATTTTACCGGAGGAACACGATTGGGCTTGTTTTGGGCTAGTTTTGAGTAGCAATTGGGCGGATTTTGTTGTGAAAACCTGGCAACCCTGGCGCACCCGTTTGAGTTCAAGAGGCTGTATTTCTGCTGGACAGGCAATCTTTCATTTTGATTATATATTTTTTTGGTTTATGTTTTCATGAAGCATGTCTCACTAGCACACGTAGCTGCCTAATATAGCTAACATAACATTACTTAGCATAAAGTTACAATGTTATACACCTAGCGAACCATTAGTAGAGATGATAAATACTCAATATTAGCTCAAGTTGATCGCTGTCCTGTTGAATTTCGCAAAATGTAACTTTAGATAACAAAATGCATGTGTAAAAGCTAGTCCACCGCATCCAGGAACTTTTTTTAGAACTAAGTTAGCTTTAGCTACAACCCTCTGTCTAAACTCTTCTAAACTCTAGAAGTAACTCTACTAAACTCTTCTACCATGTTCACCGGGAACTTTACCTGCACGTTTATTTCGGCCCTTGGTTTGTTTTTATATACTCTACCAATGTTTATGTTGATGTTTTTATCTTGTATCTGTGTGTGTCGTAGACACTGTGTTGTGTGTGTATTTTAAACTTTACCAGTATCGTTATTCTAGCTTGATAGTGAGTACTAAAAGACATCTTATTTGTTTATATTCATAATGATAAAGTTAGATTTTTTCAGACATGATGTCACTACATGCACTTCTTCTCCGCTCGCCTCAGGTAAATAATGCGTCTTCCAGCTGAGCTGATCGCGGTCGGCGTAGCGCGTTCATGTGTTTTGGGGGCGTGGCTTTGGAAAGAGCCCAGAAGGGAGAAGGTGGGTCCGTGTAACGCTTCACAATTCAATTTTCAGACCATATAGTGCAAATGCAAAAATTAAAATATTGAAACAAACGTCCATTTTTTCCATTTTCTCGGTTACTTCATCAGTGGATTTTTGCCATTTTCTCTCCTTTTTTCAAATTTCCTTTTGCTAAATTATGACTTAAGAAATTAGCTTTTGAATAAATTGAAATCTAACCGATTTTATTTTCCTTCTATTTTTTTCCCCCAATTTACGTGGACTGTGCCATATAACGTTAGCGGGGGGAGGTCGCGGACTGTTTTACATCGTTTATGTAGGCTATAGCCTGCGTGCATGTTGAGAAGTAACTTATAGTTTAAAAGACTAACACAGAGGACGCCATAGTTTTTATTGTTAATAACTGTGCTAAATGTAGAATTCAGGTCTGGCCATCGGGAGCAGCGGGCAAACCGGTGGCCTGGCTACTTATTTCGCCCGCTGCTTTGTATTTATCTATACTTATTTGTTAGTGCACGCACACACACATACACACACACACACACTCACGTGCACACACACTCACGTGCACACACACACACACACACACACACCTACTTTATTATAGGCCTATTGATGCATGCCTCAATGTACCCGAATGATTTAAGGATTCGCCATTTGATAATTAACGGCTTGTAATGAACCGAGTTAATGACTGCTAAATTTAAGGGCACGAGAAGATGTGAGAAGCAGTATATTCAATGAAAAGTTCAATGTTGCCGTGGAAACGAAGAATGATGATCACTCAGTGAAAACAATAACATCGGCAAAGGAGTTTATTTAGGCCCAAATATTTTGTATGTTTGCATGTAGGCTAGGCTAAGATGTGAATAAAAGCTAACAAAAATTTGCCGAACTTTATAACTTTAACAAAATTATAAAGAAAGAAAAAGTGAAAGACAGTCACAGACATAGGCTACCAATTCAGATAGATTTTAAACATTAATAATAACTTCTAATACAAGAAGAAAAAGTGAAAAAAGAGAGAGAGCATTTTCTTGTGGTGCCCCCCTGAGCACTTGGTGCCCTATGCGCAGCGCGTGATGCGCGTAATGGGAGCGGCGGCACTGTGCATTTGTCACACTTCCATGTCTGAAAAGCAGAAGCAAGCTCAGCGTAAAATAGACTCTTCCGCTGCCTGTATCAGTGGCAGTGCCCATAGCACGAAAGTATCGTAATTTATTGATGTAGCCTGCAGTTCATAACAGCCACGGGTAACAGGTGCCATGGACCGCTCATGTTCGCATCAGTGGCATAACTTTAACCTAGAAATCACGGACCCCGGTGCACAAATATCATAACTATCTAAAATAGGCCTACTGTAATATATTGTATGTTATACTGTAATACATACAGTGAGGAAAATAAGTATTTGAACACCCGGCTATTTTGCAAGTTCTCCCACTTAGAAATCATGGAGGGGTCTGAAATTGTCATCGTAGGTGCATGTCCACTGTGAGAGACATAATCTAAAAAAAAAAAAATCCAAAAATCACAATATATGATTTTTTTAACTATTTATTTGTATGATACAGCTGCAAATAAGTATTTGAACACCAGAGAAAATCAATGTTAATATTTGGTACAGTAGCCTTTGTTTGCAATTACAGAGGTCAAACGTTTCCTGTAGTTTTTCAGCAGGTTTGCACTGCAGGAGGGTTTTTGGCCCACTCCTCCATACAGATCTTCTCTAGATCAGTCAGGTTTCTGGCCTGTCGCTGAGAAACACAGAGTTTGAGCACCCTCCAAAGATTCTCTATTGGGTTTAGGTCTGGAGACTGGCTAGGCCACGCCAGAACCTTGATATGTTTCTTACAGAGCCACTTTTTGGTTATCCTGGCTGTGTGCTTCGGGTCATTGTCATGTTGGAAGACCCAGCCTCGACCCATCTTCAATGCTCTAACTGAGGGAAGGAGGTTGTTCCCCAAAATCTCGCAATACATGGCTCCGGTCATCCTCTCCTCAATTCAGTGCAGTCGCCCTGTCCCATGTGCAGAAAAACACCCCCAAAGCCTGATGCTACCCCCCCCCCCCCCATGCTTCACAGTAGGGATGGTGTTCTTGGGATGGTACTCATCATTCTTCTTCCTCCAAACACATTAAGTGGAATTATGACCAAAAAGTTCTATTTTGGTCTCATCTGACCACATGACTTTCTGCTATGACTGCTCTGGATCATCCAAATGGTCATTGGCAAACTTAAGACGGGCCTGGACATGTGCTGGTTTAAGCAGGGGAACCTTCCGTGCCATGCATGATTTCAAACCATGACATCTTAGTGTATTACCAACAGTAACCTTGGAAACGATGGTCCCAGCTCTTTTCAGCTCATTGACCAGCTCCTCCCGTGTAGTTCTGGGCTGATTTATCACCTTTCTTAGGATCATTGAGACCCCACGAGGTGAGATCTTGCATGGAGCCCCAGTCCGAGGGAGATTGACAGTCATGTTTAGCTTCTTCCATTTTCTAATGATTGCTCCAACAGTGGACCTTTTTTCACCAAGCTGCTTGGCAATTTACACGTAGCCCTTTCCAGCCTTGTGGAGGTGTACAATTTTGTCTCTAGCGTCTTTGGACAGCTCTTTGGTCTTGGCCATGTTAGTAGTTGGATTCTTACTGATTGTATGGGGTGGACAGGTGTCTTTATGCAGCTAACGACCTCAAACAGGTGCATCTAATTTAGGATAATAAATGGAGTGGAGGTGGACATTTTAAAGGCAGACTAACAGGTCTTTGAGGGTCAGAATTCTAGCTGATAGACAGGTGTTCAAATACTTATTTGCAGCTGTATCATACAAATAAATAGTTAAAAAATCATATATTGTGATTTCTGGATTTTTTTTTTTAGATTATGTCTCTCACAGTGGACATGCACCTACGATGACAATTTCAGACCCCTCCATGATTTCCAAGTGGGAGAACTTGCAAAATAGCAGGGTGTTCAAATACTTATTTTCCTCACTGTATATTCTAGAAAGAAAGACGCTTTCAGCCTTACTCAAAGGCCGCGGAAACATGGCCAGTGGGTTCTTTACGCAATCCATTCCCCGCATTCTTATTTTGCTTCTTATGTATTAAATATACAGGCCATTAGTTTATGAAACCTTGATCAAAATTAAAATACAATTTATAGAAAAAGAAATTCACTTTAAAGAAATGATTTCTGCAAAACAACACTCAATAAAAATCATGTCTGACCCCACTCCTTGTCTCCAGACATATTGCACGTCTTATAGCCTATATCTTACTCATGCTGCTCACTTTTCATCATCAACATATGAAATTAAAACAATAATACAATAAGCTAATATTTAAACATATAGCCTAACTATGAATCTAAATAGGCTACGTTTGCATGTAGCCTACTCCACTCCAAACGCTTCAAAAATGTATTTTGTTTATTAACAATCAAAGTTTTTAATTTCAAATTTAATTTCTAAATTCAGTTCATATTTCCAACAAATGAAATTCCGAGCCAAAATAACGAAGTGGTAAAAAAAACTGCAAAAATTAAAAATATTAAAGAATTTGCGTGCGCTTTTGTCGGCATGAGTAAGATAGGCTATAAGACACGCAATATGTCTGGAAACATGGAGTGGAGTCAGACATGATTTTTGTTGAGTGTTGTTTTGCAGAAATAATTTCTTTGAAGTGAATTTCGTTTTCTATCAATTGTATTTTAATTTTGATCAAGGTTCATCTAATTGCCTGTATATTTAATACATAAGAAGCAAACCAAGAACGCCGGGAATGGATTGACATGTGTAACGAACCCACTGGCCATGTTTCCGCGGCCTTTGAGTAGCCTAAGGCTGAAATAGCGTCTTTCTGTTTTTTGTTTTTTTTGTTACTTATTTTTTTATTTTGAATGTTCTTCAAATCTCCTTTTACATCAATTACTTGCACTCAGAAACAATATCCTTTACAGGGGATCATAACATTCACGCATCCTTACATGTATGATCAATTCCGCAGAAAAATATTTCCAAAAGTACAAGGAAAAGAAGAAATAAGAAATTATTAACAACATTTAAAATAAAAAATTTGAACAAACCAAACATCAACTTAAAACAAAACATGGGTTGTATTCAAGTTCCCCTGGCAAATATAACCAGTTAATTCTAATGGTCCTCCATCACCATCATTAATGGTGCCCATCTTTCAATAAAAAGTTCCCTCTGTAATCTCAATGAATATGTAATTTTTTCCATAGTGTAAATATTTCTCAAAATTGTTAGCCATTCAGCTTGGTTTGGTGGCTCACTCTTAAGCCATTTTATTGTAATTGCTTTCTTTGCTGCTATCAGTAATATCTGTAATAAATACATATTTTTCCTACTGTGTATCACAGCTGGTTTAATCCCTAGGATTGCTATCAGAGGGTCTCTTATCAGGTCAACATTCAGTACTTTATTAATATATGTAAAAATGGATTTCCAAAAGTTATCCAACAAAGGGCATTGCCAAAAAATATGTGAGTGAGTAGCCATTGTCTCTCCACACCCCCTCCAACACTGACTTGATTGATTCGGATTCATTTTAGCCACAACTTGTGGTGTTCTGAAAAATCTGTTATTTATTTTCCATTGAAATTCCTTCCAAAAATTGACATTTGTGACTTTATGAGCCTGAGTACATACCTCCAACCAAACTTCTTCACTTATTTCGAGCCGTAGCTCCCTAGTCCACTTGTCTTTCACATAGAATGAATTATCTCTTGTCATTGAAGCAATGATTTTATAAACATTGCTTATTGGTTTCCTCATATTTTCTCCACCCTGAATTTTTTATAAATACCGTTCTAAAAGGGAGGGCTCTATTAATCTGTTCCAGTTTGGGTGTTTCAGTATGAAACTCCTTAATTGTAGGTACCTGAAAAAGTCTGTTCTTGGTAGTTTAAACTCTATTCTCAGTTGTTCAAATGATTTGAAGTTGTTATTACTAAATAATTGGTGTACATAATGAAGGTTCAAAAGTTTCCAGTTTTTGAATCCTGCGTCTTTCTGTTTTTAATACATTTTTTGAATATATGTCTTAATTACAGTAGGCCCATTATAGACAGTTATGATATTTGTGGCTGCACCGGGGTCCATCATTACTAGGTTAAAGTTACACGCTTATCATTAGTGATCCATGGCACCTGCTACCCATGGCTGTTATGAACTGCAGGCTTCAATCAATAAATTGCAACAATTTCGTGCTATGGGCACTGCTACTGATACAGGGAGCGGATGAGATATTTTTCTGCTTTCAAACAAGTGTGACAAAGGCATGGGCTAAATACATTCTCTAATGTGGATACAGACATATATACACACATCACTATACAACACCTTATTAGGAGAAAATACGTCGTTTTAATGAGAAAAATGTTGTTTTAACGACAAAAGTTCTTGTTATTACGAGAAAATTGTTGTTTTTACGACATAAGATCTTGTTATTACGAGAAAAGATGTCGTTTTAACGACATAAGTTTTTTTTTTAATTTATACTTTGTTTTACCAGGGTAGTCACATTGAGACAGTAGTCTCTTTTTCATAAGATCTCGTTATCATGACATAATTGTGTGAAAAAAATAATATGTATGTGGCAGCAATGCGTCACCGTAATATAAGGCATAACATAACATAAGGCAAAATGTTTAAAATCTATCTGAATTGGTAGCCTATGTCTGTGACTGTCTTTTCACTTTTTCTTTCTTTATAATTTTGTTAAAGTTATAAAGTTCAGCAAATTTTTGTTAGCTTTTATTCACATCTTAGCCTAGCCTACATGCAAACATACAAAATATTTGGGCCTAAATAAACTCCTTTGCCGATGTTTTGACTTAGTGATCATCATCATTCTTCGTTTCCACGGCAACATTGAACTTTTCATTGAATATACTGCTTCTCACATCTTCTCGTGCCCTTAAATTTAGCAGTCATTAACTCGGTTCATTACAAGCCGTTAATTATCAAATGGCGAATCCTTAAATCATTCGGGTACATTGAGGCATGCATCAATAGGCCTATAATAAAGTAGGTGTGTGTGTGTGTGTGTGTGTGTGTGTGTGCACGTGAGTGTGTGTGCACGTGAGTGTGTGTGTGTGTGTATGTGTGTGTGCGTGCACTAACAAATAAGTATAGATAAATACAAAGCAGCGGGCGAAATAAGTAGCCAGGCCACCGGTTTGCCCGCTGCTCCCGATGGCCAGACCTGAATTCTACATTTAGCACAGTTATTAACAATAAAAACTATGGCGTCCTCTGTGTTAGTCTTTTAAACTATAAGTTACTTCTCAACATGCACGCAGGCTATAGCCTACATAAACGATGTAAAACAGTCCGCGACCTCCCCCCGCTAACGTTATATGGCACAGTCCACGTAAATTGGGGGAAAAAAATAGAAGGAAAATAAAATCGGTTAGATTTCAATTTATTCAAAAGCTAATTTCTTAAGTCATAATTTAGCAAAAGGAAATTTGAAAAAAGGAGAGAAAATGGCAAAAATCCACTGATGAAGTAACCGAGAAAATGGAAAAAATGGACGTTTGTTTCAATATTTTAATTTTTGCATTTGCACTATATGGTCTGAAAATTGAATTGTGAAGCGTTACACGGACCAAGGTGAAGTGAATGGAAATAATGAGCTGTCTTTAAAACAGTCGTGAGAGGTCTACAGACACTCAATTTTTATACTTTCTTTTTCTGAGTACTTAGATTTTAATTATGTATTGATATATAAAGAAAGTTTAAAGACATTTGGAAAAAAATCCTACCTACCCTACCTTTAATAAAAAGAACTGCATGCGTCTTGCGGAATAACATTGCAGCCGGATCTACTTCTCTCTGTTTATGTCTATGGCGAGTCACGCAGGGACTGTGCTCCTCCGCAGCAGTTCCTAACAGTCCGGTCTGAAATAGTCCCAATATAAACACTTATTATAAGTGTACCATAATGATTCAGGGTAAGACAAAAACACGATTTGGAAAATGGATTCATATTGTTCTTTCTCATTATATAATTTTTATAAATCTTGAACACAAAAAAAAGTTACGGACAGCAGCTTTAATGTGTAATTTCTATTTTATTTAACCCTTTATGTAACTTAGTGATGTATTCAATTTTTAAAGCAGTTAAAGCACAATTAAGCACATTTTAAATTGACAGATTTTTTTTTTTACAATGCTGTTTTCTTTACCAAGAAATACTATTAAAAATCTCCCCCAAAACAATATATAATATGATTATATATAATATAATATTAAAAAATATATAATATAGCAGTTACACTGAGATTGTTTTTATTGGCGACAGCAGGCAGCATTAAACCATCAACCTTAAATGTTTGTTTATTGCTTGTGAATTTCCAAGATTTTCTATATCAGGTTTTTTATTTTATTTTTTACTTTTTAATGGCAAGGATCCAAAAACAATCACCTTGTGATTATTAGGCTCACAATATAATATAATTATAAACAGCCTATAATATAATACACAAACTAATTGAAGTATTTAAACTGATATATTATATATAAAAACAACTGAAGTAATTAAATAGATCTAATAAATATGTAAATATGTAAGGGAACATATTTACATATTTCTAGGTAAATATGAACATAAACATATTTCTAGGTAAATATGTTCAAGGGAACGTGGACTCTTTTATTTAAACATCCCTGAAACCCAAACCACACACAGATCTATTTAAACTGACGTGTGTTAGTGAGGTGTTTAGAGTTTGCACACTTGTGGTGGGTTCTATAAATGTCTGTTTTGTTACCGTGCTGTGTCCATCATCCGTTATTTCCACCACTTAATCGAGCCACTCTTCTTTAAAACATGATGACGTTCTATTTCACGTCTTTGCGTTTCTCGTTGCCTCTCATATTGAGATTTGGACCGGAAACACGACTCACTGCTGCTCGCACGCGACATAATTCTCGCTACCTGTAAACCGCATTCACCTGTTCTAACCCTATAGCGATACTAACTCTATAGCGGTTGGACAGAGTTCTGCAATTATTTCTCATTTAAACTACAATCAAATGGATTTCTTCCCACATTTCGCGTCTGCGTTTCTCCAAGGTTGGAGTTGGTGGAGCGTCTACTGAAAACAACATAGTTCTCCAAAACATACAGATAACGTGTTCTTCTCCTCAGAGACAAGCACAGGCAATAGTACAGGCAATATTCATCTTTAGTGTTTCAGTAAAAGGAAATAATATAAACGGAATAAAATATAATATATTATATATATAATTCAGTCAAAAAGAATGAAACCAAACATTCAAGAGAACATTCAAAGTTATCTTAATATGTAGGAGGATAGATATTGATTAAGGCTTTGATTATTAATTTAATATGGATTTTTATATATATAGCAGCAGTGGATTTCAGAATCCACCCCTTCAAAATGATGGGATAATTTTCATTTTTGGGTGAACTATCCAGCATTTTTCAAAATTTGCCAGTGGGTAAGTTCTGAGCAGGGGTTTAGTTACCCTTTAAAGGGGTGATGAACTGTGAAATCAACTTTTACTTGAGCTTTTGATATATAAAAGGTCATAATAAAAGAATTTCAGAGCTGAAAACTTCCTTGTTAGTCAAAGAAAAGCTTTTATTGACACCAGGCCCAGAAAACGAGAGATCTCAGAATATGCGGATCTGGACCTAGACTCCGCCTCTACAGATCAATACTAGCCCCGATCAATACTGTCAATTCTGTAGCTCCGCCCACCGACTCGTGAGCTAAGGATCGTCCCTGCATAAGCTTCCTTCTGAACACACACTTATGTGAGTACGCTAAAACATGTTTTTTTATATGTGTTAGTTTTGCATAACATTACAGATCGTTTGAAATCTATTGATTACCTTAGCGCTGTCACAGGAGAAGCTGTTATTGGTTCACTCGTTATCGGACTTGTAACATTATGGGCCAGACGCGAGTGTGTGTGTCTATGGAGTGTGTGTGAGTGAGTGTGTGTGAGTCTGTGTGTGTGTGTGTGAGTCCGCGCAACGAGAGTGAGTGAGTGAGTAAATGAGTGTGTGCGAGTGTGTCCGCGCGAGTGAGTGAGTGAGTGAGTGTGTGTGTGTGTGTATGTGTGTGTGTGTGTGTCCGCGCAACGCGAGTGAGTGTGAGTGAGTGTGTGTGAGTGTTTCAGTGCGAGTGAGTGAATGAGTGTGTGTGTGTGTGTGTGTGTCCGAGCGACGTGAGCGTGTGTGAGTGTGTCCGCGCGAGTGAGTGTGTGTGTGTCCATGTGACGCGAGTGAGTGTGAGTGTGTGTCCACACGACGTGAGTGTGTGTGTGTGTGTGTGTCCGCGCAACGTGCGTGAGTGAGTGTGAGTGTGTTCGCACGAGTGAGTGTGTGTGTGTGTGTGTGTGTGTCCACGCGACACGAGTGAGTGAGTGTGAGTGAGTGTGTGTGTGTGTCCGTGCGAGTGAGTGAGTGTGTGTGTGTGTGTGTCCGTGTGTGTGTGTCCGTCCGCGCGAGTGAGTGAGTGAGTGTGTGTGTGTCCGCGCGAGTGAGTGAGTGTGTGTGTCCGCGCGAGTGAGTAAGTGTCCGCCCACCCGCCTGCGCGAGTGAGTGTGTGTGTGTGTATCCGTGCAAGCGAGTGAGTGAGTGAATGTGTGTGTGTGTGTGTGTGTGTCCGCGCGAGTGAGTGAGTGTGTGTGTGTCCGCGCGAGTGAGTGAGTGAGTGAGTGAGTGAGTGAGTGTGTCCGCGCGAGTGAGTAAGTGTCCGCCCACCCCCCTGCGAGAGTGAGTGTGTGTGTATCCGTGCGAGTGAGTGAGTGTGTGTGAGTGTGTCCGCGCGAGTGAGTGAGTGAGTGTGTGTGTGTCCGCACGAGTGTGTAAGTGTCCGCCCACCCGCCTGCGCGAGTGAGTGTGTGTGTATCCGTGCGAGTGAGTGAGTGTGTGTGAGTGTGTCCGTGCGAGTGAGTGAGTGTGTGTGTGTGTGTCCGCACGAGTGTGTAAGTGTCCGCCCACCCGCCTGCGCGAGTGAGTGTGTGTGTATCTGTGCGAGTGAGTGAGTGTGTGTGTCCGCGCGAGTATGTTAGTGTGTGTGTGTGTCCGCGCGAGTGAGTGTGTGTGTCCGCGCGAGTGAGTAAGTATCCGCCCACCCGCCTGCGCGAGTGAGTGAGTGTGTGTGTATCCGTGCGAGTGAGTGAGTGTGTGTGTGTGTGTGTGTGTGTCCGCCCGAGTGAGTGAGTGAGTGAGTGTGTCCGCGCGAGTGAGTGAGTGAGTGAGTGTGTCCGCGCGAGTGAGTGAGTGAGTGTGTGTGTGTGAGTGTGTGTGTCCGCGTGAGTGAGTGAGTGAGTGAGTGAGTAAGTGAGTGAGTGTGTGTGTGTGTCCGCGCGAGTGAGTGAGTGAGTGAGTGTGTGTGAGTGTGTCCGTGCGACGCGAGCGAGTGAGTGAGTGAGTGTGTCTGCACGAGTGCGTGAGTGAGTGAGTGAGTGAGTGAGTGAGTGTGTGTGTGTGTGTGTCCGCGCGACGTGAGTGTGTGTGTGTGCGTGTCCGCGCGACGTGAGTGAGTGAGTGTGTGTGTGTGTGTGTGTGTCCACGAAAGTGTATGTGTGATTTAATCATTGTATTTGTTTGATATTTTGCGAGTTCTCTGAGCATTTCCCCAGACGATACCCATATGGACTGACGGGAGCTGAAGCTCATTAAATATGCAAATCTTAACCAATCCTAGCCGTGGGCATTTACTTCCAAGTCTTCAGTGCGGCACGCCCATCAAATCCGAGTGTTTTTCAGAGAGCCTCAAAACCAGGGCAGAAAATAGCCTATTACTTATTCATTATGAGGTTTCTGAATGTAAAAACCACACAAACGTCATAAGTGGACCTCAGACAACAGTATTGACACCTTTAAAAGGCCATTTAACTTCTACACGACTAGTCAAATCGACATATTATAATTCATTGATTGTGATCTTCTATTTTCGTGTGTTCTTCAGTGTTCGTCTGGCCCCATGTGCACCAAACACTCAAGCGTGGAACGATTCCCAGAGCATCAGAGGAGATGCGGCCTGTAAGCCTAAAGTCAACCTGATGTTCATGAAGACCCATAAGACGGCCAGCAGCACTTTGATGAACATTCTCCTCCGCTTCGGAGAAAAGCATCAGTTGAAGTTCGCCCTCCCAGACGGCCGTAATGACTTCTCCTACCCGTCGAGCTTCTTCCGAACTCAAGTGAAGAGCTACCAGCCGGGCGCGTGTTATAATATCGTGTGCAATCACATGCGATTCAACGCGCCTGAGGTGAAGAAGCTACTCCCAGCGGACGCCTTCTTCTTCACCATCCTACGAGATCCTGCAGAGCTTTTTGAGTCGACGTTTCACTACTACAAAGCGTACATACCCCAAACATGGAGAATACCTGGAGAAAACCAGTTTGAAGAGTTTCTCGCGCACCCGAACCGCTACTTCGACCCAAAGGGAATCAACGCCTTTTACCTCAAGAACCTGCAGTTTTTTGACTTTGGCTTTGAGAATGATTTGGAGGCTGGAGATGCAAGAGTTCAACAGGGCATCGAATACGTCGAAAAGCACTTTCAACACGTTTTAATATCCGAGCACTTTGAGGAGTCGCTCATTCTGCTGAAAGACGCTCTCTGCTGGCAGATGGAGGACTTGCTGTTTTTTAGGCTTAATGCTCGAAATGCCTTGTATGTGGCTTTCATGAGCCCGGAGCTGAAGACTCAATCTCGACATTGGAACGCCGCAGACTGGCAGCTCTATCGCCATTTTAACGCCACTTTCTGGGCCCAGGTGGAGACATATGGCCGGAGCCGAATGGCGGAGCAGGTGAGGGAGCTCCGCAGGAGAAACGCAGAGATGGAGGTCATCTGCATCGACGGCGGGGGAGCCGTGGAGGCTAAGGACATCACAGACAGACACATGAAGCCCTGGCAGCCCATTGGAAAAGCTTCCATATTAGGGTACAACCTGAGGACCGATATTGACCCACAGCACCAAGAGCTCTGCAGGAAAATGCTGACTCCTGAGATCCAGTACTTGACTAATTTAGGAGTCGATCTATGGATCACTAGATTGTGGGGCTGGTTTAAGGATAGTATTGTTCAATTTGGGACGAGTTAGTTCACTCTAAAAAATGCTGGGTTAAAAACAACCCAAGTTGGGTTGAACATGGACTAACCCAGCAATTAGGTTGTTTTAACCCAGCGATTGGGTTCTTTTAAGCAAACATTTAACCCAACCGCTGGGTTAAAACAACCCAATTGCTGGGTTAGTCCATTTTCAACCCAACTTGGGTTGTTTTTAACCCAGCATTTTTTAAAGTGTTGAATTGCTTCATATGGATTTTTATATTCATACTGTTTATATTTAATGCTCTCTGTTTCATATTTCGTAGCTATAAGTGTTCATTTGTTGGTCGTTTTAATTTCAAATTATTGTTATTATTACACTCTAAAAAATACTGGGATAAAATAACCCAAGTTGGGTAGAAAATGGACTAACCCCGCAATTGGCTTGTTTTAACCCAGCGGTTGGGTTAAATGTTTGCTTAAAACAACCCAATCGCTGGGTTAAAACAACCCAATTGCTGGGTTAGTCCATTTTCAACCCAACTTGGGTTATTTTTATCCCAGCATTTTTTAGAGTGTAATAATAACAATAATTTGAAATTAAAACGACCAACAAATGAACACTTATAGCTACGAAATATGAAACAGAGAGCATTAAATATAAACAGTATGAATATAAAAATCCATATGAAGCATTTTTTAGAGTGTATTATTTAAAATATACTAAAAGCTGCTAATAATACATAACAGAAAATACTGACCGACGGTCACATTTACTGTTGTTCAGCACATTTTTGCGGGCCAAAGTCCGCTTCAATCAGTGTTGGGTTACTCTAAAAAAGTAATTCATTAGCTAATTACATCTTCAACACTGTAATTAGATTACTGTACAAGGATTACTGCACAATACAAGGTTATAGACATGAAACTGCCCTTCTAATTCTTTCTAATTAATTAAAAATGGCATAAATTATTCTTGAATTAACTAAATTATTTAAAAGGAGAAGGTTACATTAAAAACATTATGTTAAATACACTATTGTTTTATATAGAATTGTTGTATTGTCTATACAATATTTAATGCAGCTTTAATCCGCGGCAAAAAAAAATCAACCCGCGGGAACAATTTAAAAGTAGCGAACTTGGCATTTTGAACCGATTTTAGAACATTGTTTTCGTTTGTTACGCGTCACCTAGCAACGAGGCGCGTGTTTGTTTGGACAGGTGTTGTGCACTCAACGGTTTTCTCCTCATGAAACTCACAAGTCGAGATCTTTAGTTAATTTGAATTAACTATATATACCAGAGAAGTGTTATTATTTTAAAGACATTTCATTAAATTATTATTGCTTTCTAGCACAGTGCAGTTTCGCATTATTACTGCACAATATTATATTTTACTAATTCAACACACATAGACCTCCTTTGATAAGTCTCAGCTGAGGAGTTTTAAGGATCTACCTTTAAAGTAATTATATAAATTGTGTAAATTCAATATGTATTTGGTTCTACAGAGATTATAAAGTGTACTGCTTTAATAAACCAATGCAAAATCAAAAGCTGTCGTCTCATTTTTTACCATATTGAGAAATGTGGGATTTTATGGAACTGGGAACACAATGTTTTAATGCTATTTTATAATATTGTTTTAATTGATTATTGCTTGTTTTTTAATAAGTTTTTATTCAATAAAATTCAAGTTAAATGTCAGTTTTAAAATAATGAGTGACGCTCAACGGACTTTTCACGCGTTCGCCAATCGATTTCAAGCACATGTTCTTTGCTGGGCTCTCATTGGACAGCAGCGCGTCATCTATTCCCAAATAGGCGGGGATTCGATGTTCGTACATTTTCCCCTAATTTTGTCTAAACAATAATGCTCCTATTTTAACATCTCACTGTTTATTTGTATTCAAAGTTGAAAAATATCATTATGATTTACATTATGTCCGGGATTGATAATTCACTACTGCTGAAGAAACATCAGGCAGTATCTGTTACTTTTCACCGCGATGGTCAAGATGGACCAATCACATCCGTGCTCGATTCCGATTTTTACATAGTATTTTATTGAACTTCCACGAGCGGATTTATTTATTTTTTTCCCGAGGCGTTTATCACATGAACATGTAGATTTAAAATATTGTCCTCCCTAGAAATCAAAAGCCCTCATCAATACAAAAACCGCATAAAGGTTTGAATGAGTCTCAATGAAAGAATCGGCATCTGAGCCACCAAGCGCCCACACTATGGCAAGCCGCTTTAACATTTATTCATTCCCAGAATATGAATTCTTGATATCAACAATTACATTTTCACTAGTTAAAATGCTAATTCTTGATATCAGGAATTAGATTTCAACTAAAAAGTATAATTTTTGTTATCTGTAATTGTATTTTCACAAGTGAAATGTCATCATAGGCTGCCATTCAAATTCAATTGTTGAATTCCAATTTCACATATCAGAAATACAATTATTACTAGTAAAAATTTAAATTAATATCAATAATTACATGTAACTATAGTGCAAATGTCTTCTTGATATCAACAATCCCATAGACCCTCCATGTTAAAATGCCCAAATTTACAGCAGAAAAAAAGTTTTTACAGTCTGGTACAAAAAGTGGATTGGTCTATACAGGTAATTTTGCCCTTCATGACGACTGTGAGGGGGTGAATTTTACTTTAACTCCTCCGTTTAAATTATATTAAGCCTTAAAGTTATGTATAATTAAGGGAGTGGTCACTGTGACAGGTGGATTGCCGCTACTGGTTTCAGCAACCAGGCATCTCAGCTCCACCCACGTCCCGCCTCTTTGCCCATTTTCAGTTATCCATGAGTGACGCGCGGTGATGCACTGCCAAGATGGCGACGGCCCACTTTGGGCTTCAAAAATGCTCTTCAGAAACCTACTGGCGATGTCACGGACACTACGTCCATTGTCTGTGCAGTCTAGTCATTTAACTAGTACAATTACAGTTATCAAGAATTATAGTTTTTACTAGTTGAATTCGTATTTCTGTGAGTGATGTCTGATGACATCATTGTTGACACTCCGCAGCAGTGGAGTTGTACAAGTGTGTTTGTTTGTTCCCAGCAAGGCCGGCATTTCGGTGACGAATGTTTTATAAACAAGGGCCAGTTCGAAGCTGGATTTGCAGATCGTTTGACACTGAAAGATGGAGCGGTCCCAGCGATAAAAGATCCCGGTCATGAGTGGAAACCGCAGGCGATATGAATGATCCAAAACTACTCTACAGGTACTCAAGATTAACATGAGATTGGCAGAAACTGTGTGTTATGACCACTTTAATGGTGCGTTCACACCAGACGCGAATGTAGCGTTAAGCGTGAGTGATTTACATGTTAAGTCAATGCAAAATTGACTCGCAAAACGCATGATTTGCGCGAATCGCGCAAGTCGAAAAATCTGAACTTTGCGCCGCGTTAACCAATCAGGAGCTTGCTCTAGTAGTGACAACAACGAGGACAAAATCATATGTGGATACCCGGAGCTGTCGATACATCTTCTTACTTTATAGAAACTTTATAGGATCTTGCTTAGAAGAAAGTGAGTGAGGCTATTGAGACTACAAGCTAGCTAAAGCCGGCAAATTGAGCTTATTCGCCGTATTTTAAAACAATCCATGTCAGCCATTTTACAACGCGACGAGCCGCTGGCAAAAGCCCCTCCCATGACGCGAATTTGCGTCTGTTGTGAAGTGAATGTCACGCGCGAATGAAGTGAGTAAACTCAAATGTTCAAGCGTCCAACTACGCGTCGAATAGTGTGATTTATTCGCGCAAGTGATATACATGTTAATTCAATACAAAGACGCGAATAGACATTCAGTAAGAATCGGAATCAGAATCGTTCAAATCAAAACGATGCCCAACCCTACCGCGGGAATGAAGCGAGTAAACTCAAAATGCGTCCAACTTCGCGCGAATAGCGCAAATTATTCGCGTCCGGTGTGAACGCAACATAAAGGCCTGTACACACCGGGACGAATATCGCGCGCGCGCTTATCGCCAGCGTTTTTCATGATGTTTTTCGGCATGTCTTGAGTGTTCACACCCAAGCGATTTTCACTGGTGATGCGCAGAGTGAACGTGCACATTCAGTAGAGAGCGCTCCCGGTACACAAGATGGTGTTGCGGCACTTTACGCTTCTAACACTCGTTTGTCACACAGAAGAAGAAGAGAGACAGTATTTACGTGCTTGCCAAAACCACAAATATTATGTCTATGGCCAAAACCATTCACAGACTTTTTGCTAATTGGCAAGCAGCATTATCAGCTCATTTTCTTCTTTGTCTACTTACTACTTCTTCTTTGTATCAATGTGTGCTCGGCAAGACCGTTCTGTCCTTGAGCGCCACCAAGTCGTGTTTTACTGTAACTTCAGCAGCTCCTGGTACGTGAACAAAAGCGCTGATCTCATTGGTCGGCCAGTTTTTAAGGCGCCGCGTCAAAATAAAAAAACGAACCCGAGGCGGTTTTTTAAAAATGACGCTTTTACGGCTGGCGTTTTACGCGTCGGTGTGCACACTCACATTGGCGCCCATTGTTTAGTCATGAGGCGTTAAACGTCGGCGATAAACGCGCGCGAAAATCGTCCCGGTGTGAACAGGCCTTAAGGCTAACATAAGCATACTAACAGATAAAAAACTTACATTTTGATTTCATGGGGCCTTTAACATTTGTACTAATGCAAATGTAATTCTTGATAAAGAAAATGTGCATTTTAACTAGAGAAAATGTCATTGTTGATAACAAGAATTCATATCCTGGGAATGAATAAAAGTGAATGCGGCTTGCCATACACCAAAATCCTTCGTGTCTCATCGGACAACATTAATCGCCCAATGCCGCCGCCGCACGCGCGCAGAGGGGGCGGAGACTCCTAGACCCCGCCCAACGCCGGGTATTCAACGGTCCGTCTGAACCGAACTGCAGTGCAGAGCCGGAATGGGGGGCTTGGCCCCGGTCCAGCACGGTCAAAATTAGCTCTCTGTTGAAATACATGCAGTCAGCCACTGGAAACGGCTGAGGTCCAGTCTTGCAGCCTTGTATGGGGTGTCAGAGCCCCGCAAGGCTGCCGCTCGGGTCTGCCTTCGTCCACTAACGTCTTTTCCAGCAACAACTTTACAGCGAAAGGACAAGAACAAAGGCTTTAACAGTAAGTGAACCTTCACACATTCGCCAAAAGTTCAAAAACACAGAGGGACTTCTTTAGCGCTAGTTAGTAATTCTTCTAATACTGAATGATTTATTATGTTAGCCAAAAACGAGCCTAAACAGTATCCAGCTCACTAAAAAAAGCACTAAAAGAATAAAAACGCGAATAACGAAAGTGCCGCTAATATGGCAAGCGCCTCCTTTGTTCGGTGTGCCGTTGAACAGGAAAGTCTAAACTTGATCTACGAGATTAATAAACGTGTTATAGACAGAATGTTGTCTGTATTCCCCAGTCTACCACCTACACACACAGCTTTAAACCATTATAGATGTGTTCACTGTAATAAATGTTGCATTGCTGAGGGGTTTAACCTGTTTTTCAGTATCATCAGGAAAAACCAGCCAAACTCTTAGTTCATGTTAGGACAAGGTGTCTTATTTTCCACCATTTTCACCCCATTCGGCAGAGCTATACCACAATGCCGTGCAGGAATACCTGTCTAGGGAGCTCCAAAGCAATTGCAATTGCATGCATGGCACAGTCCTAAATTTAGACACAAAGATGAAGTCATGCATACGGGCATCAATGGTGGACGTGTCTCCTTTGCTGTTATACTCATCCCAGCATCATGCAAGTCACCGTTGTCTGGTTTCCAGTGCATCTGCAGACATCAAGGGCATGTGCAATTTTGCATTGCATTCAATGGGATTGGTATGCATGCAATTTTGGGGTTTCTTCTGTGCAATTGTGCAAGGGCTCATTATTTGCACAGTGAATATATGTGATTTAATAAAAGAGTGCAGACTTGGGTATGGTTGGCGTGTCAGCAGGGGCGTGTTTCCACACTCAGTCTGTTCTGCAGTTGGGTTCATTGGGTTCATGCGCGCTCAGTATGGCGGGCTGAGGCGGGGGAAAATGTGACCTCGTTTGACTGGATTTGGAAACGCTCCAAGCTGCAGTCAGGGAAGTGGAATGGGAGGCCGGCGTCTGGCTCCACGATTGCAACCGTGAAAAGAAATGCATATGCTGCATTTTTCGTCGCATTTTGTCGTGCAAATGTTCCGAACGCTTCGGTGGTGCATGCATGGAACCGGCTCGCACCGAGTACATCAAATAGATTTTGTCATCGTCTGACTCAGCAGGAATGTGGGAGGATGGATGTTTCTTCATGACCTTACATTTATGAGACGTTATGCATGCATATTATATATTGGTAATGGCCGGGTTCCAGAAGGAAAAAATCCCATGCATTTCCTACTTGAACAGCGGATCATGAGGTTAATCTGTGCTTTTGTTGAAGCAAACAGCCCACATTATTTCTTGAATAACTTATTTTAATTTAAATAATCATGTGTAATAGTGGAAAAGGAAATTATTAATGATACTTCATGAGAAAATGTCTACCAATCAGTGGTGTTTGTGTAAAAATAAGCATTAACCTTGATTTGAAAATTGGACATAAAGACAAAGATGTCTACTTAATGGTTGTAACTACTAGTACAAAGGAAAAAAACTAGGGCAAAATTAAAAAATATATATATTTAAAATAATAATTATATATATATATATAATATGGGCTGTCAAACAATTAATTCGAAAAATAAAATCTGTAGTGTTTGCATAAAATAAAAGTCTTGATGAGCATACACTCAAAGTGCTGGGTTTAAAATAACCCAAGTTGGGTTAAAATTTGCACGTTTGTGTGTGTATATATGTATATAAAATCATTTATATTGCAAAAAATTATAAATATTTGATATATAAATATAACACATTTGTCTTAAATACATAAATACATCCATCTGTGTGCATTGAAATATATATATTTATTTATTTATTGGGCGAAATATAATTTTTATTTATATACACACTAAAAAAAAAGGTTCTATATGGCACTAAAAGTGGTTCTTCATCGTAATCATCGAGGAACCACTTTTGGAGCTATATAGCACCATATCTTAACATGTTCTGTATATGGTAGTGGAGCTATATAGCACCTTTGCAAAAGAACCGCTGAAGAACCACTGAAGCACCAAAATTGGTGCTATACAGCACGTAAAAAGGTTCCCCTATGATTATGAGCCAAGAACCAATTTTAGTGCCATATAGAACCTTTTTATATATATATATATATATATATATATATATATATATATATAATATATATATATATATATATATATAATATAAAAAAATACACACACACACACACGTAAATTATGTGCCAATTAATTAATCACAAATTAATTGCACATAAAATTTAGCTGAGAAATTACTCACCAAAAGATAATTTAAAGTCATTATTGTGTTAAATGAGAAGCATCAAATAGACATTATTAAAAAGTCACTTTAGAAATACATATATATTTTGTATTATTATTTGATTCAACATAGAATTTATTACACAAATTTGGGCTACAATGGCCATGATTTGTTTTCAGAATCTGGTATTTATATATATTTACAGACCAAAACAGTTTGATTACCAACATTCTTAAAACAAATTTTTATATATATATATATATATATATATATATATATATATATATATATATATATATATATATATATATATATATATATATATATATATATATATATATATATATATATATATATATATATATATATATATTTATATATATATATATATATATAGTGGCGGTAAACGCCTAAATGAGTCATTCATTCGATTCATTCAAACGGATGATTCATTCAGGAGTGAAGTAAAAGGCTCTCTTTATGAATGAGTCATTGATTCACCTGATTGATTCGCTCAAAACATGGATTAATTCAGATATTAAACACCGCTGTGTGTTGCACAACAGTTCTGCTCTGGCAGGTAATATTTTCGTTGGCAAAATTTAGCAAAAGCACACAATATTGTTTCTAAAATATATTATTATTTATAAAATCAATATTTTCACATTTGCTATTCAAGACAAAAATAGCACTTGTGTGATATTGCTTAACTATATCATTATAAATATGAGATGAAAATTCATACAGGGGCATTTTTGCCCAATATCTTGAATTTTAGGGCATTATAACTGTATTCTATTGGCTCATATATATTTAAAATGTTCTCTCTCTCTCTCCTGCAGGTTCTTTCTTCAAAACGACCCCAACAGGAGCAATGGGGCGTCCCGTTAGGTAGGTAAAGTCCGCACTGTAATCACAATAGATGATATCACAGCGTCCCGAGCGTTGATTTCCATCTATTGTGCGTTGGCTTTCTCAGAGCTGTTCCTGAGCCTGGTGGCGCCGAGAGGAACTGCAACGAAAGATCGACATTCCACCTGTCTGATGTAGGATAGAGAACGGCCCTCTGGGGAGACTGTATCCTCATGTATATTATTTTTTATTTCCTAAATCATGTATATCCTTATTTTCTATGGTTATGGCGTGCGGTACAGATGAATTATGACGCTGGGGCTCTCCCCACATCTATGTGATTAATAAAATTTTAGAAAAAACTGGGACTCTAAGCCTTGATGATATGCTCTTCGGAGGGGGCGGCAGTAAAGACACACAGCACCTCAAGACAGACTGGAGCTTCACTAAAGACCCGCATGTCTGTGTTTGCAAACTCCACAGGGGCCCTCAGGGGTCCGGGACCTTGGCGGCGGCAGCAGCATGTCTTCCACTTGTCCACTTCTACTTTGCACGGCTGGACTCTTTCATACCTCTGTCAATTCCTGTGAACAAGAAACCCACCAAGAAATGTTAACAGTGTTCTTAATGGACATGCTGTAATGTGGCAAATGTGTTTCTAAAGGCCGATAACCAACGTCAGGGTTCTCAGAAATATCAGCAATTGATATAAAATTGATCTGGAAAGTCTTTAATCGTCAAGTAATGCATCCTTCTGTGGGAACCCTGCAATTGAAAAATAGCACATGAGACCATTGCGGTTGTGTTTATTTATAATTCTCTAAAGAGTATCAAAACTTGTGAGAACTGGCCGAATATGTCAGTCTATCACTACTCCTGGGATCCATCTTCATTACTAAAGCACTTAAACGTCAGTCAATACTCACACCTTACAGTATTTACTAAGGCTAAGAGTCCCCACTTCTCATGCAGTTACTAAAAAGCTACAGAGTTCATCTTTTTGGTTTCATTTTTTTTTTTTTTTTTTAGTATATGCTTGTTAATTTTTTGCTTTTGAACTTTTTTTTTGTTGCTTTGCCAGTATATTAAAGTGTAATCATGTACGTTGTGATATAGAAGTAGCTGTAGAGACGCATTGTTTCCTTGTGGTAAGTGACTGAGATGCTGCCACGGATTTGAGACACTGATGAATGGTGCTATTTTGGACTTTAATCTGCTCCTTGTAAGGAAGCTCAGATGGGTTTTATTTTATATGTTCATGTTCAGACGAGGTGTTGGTTCTTTGTTGTCTGGTTGTTGTAACTCGGATCGGATCGACTTTATTCCCCCCTTGTTGTTTCTGTGTGGCTTTCTCATTGGACAGAAAAAGAGATTTGTTGAAGACTTGGGTTTTTGTTTCCTTTCATTTTTTCTTCAGAGATGATTATGTGCAACAGTTCTGAAACTACAGACAGTCGGAGCAATCACAAAACTGCAATTATTAACACTATTTACCCTTTATTGTGAAGGTTTAATTCAAGGAGTAGTTACAGTTCCTGGCACTAGTCACTTCTGATAGCAAACTCAGTCTAGATCTCATAAAGCACAGGGTACCTTACAGAGCGAATCTCATGTTTATGTTGAGCAGTCAATTACATTCATACATCAAGGATGCATTCAATTAGATGGAGGATGTTGCTGTTGTAGTTTGCTGTGCTTAGTCCCAGGGATGCACCGAAATGAACATTTTGGCAGGTAACCGATAATTCATAATGTTTGAAAGCCGATAACCGATAATTCATAAAGTTTGAAAGCCGATAACCGATAATTCATAAAGTTTGAAAGCCGATAACCGATAATTCATAATGTTTGGAAGCCGATAACCGATAATTCATAATGTTTGCAAGGCAATAACCGATAATTCATAATGTTTGAATGCCGAAAACCGATAATTCATAATGTTTGAAAGCCGATAACCGATAATTCATAAAGTTTGAAAGCCGATAACCGATAATTCATAATGTTTGAAAGCAGATAACCGATAATTCATAACGTTTGAAAGCCAATAACCGATAATTCATAATGTTTGAATGCCGATAACCGATAATTCATAAAGTTTGAAAGCCGATAACCGATAATTCATAACGTTTGAAAGCCAATAACCGATAATTCATAATGTTTGAATGCCGATAACCAATAATTCATAATGTTTGAAAGCCAATATCCGATATATATGGACCGATAAATCTAAATTCAAATATTTATATAATTTTTGAGAGCCTGAATATATATATATATATATATATATATATATATATATATATATATATATATATATATATATATATATATATATTTTTTTTTTTTTTTTTTGTGTGTATAGGGATGCACCAAAATTAAAAATTTGGCCGATATGATAACCGATAATTCTTTATATTTGAAACCGATAACCGATATTTTGGCTGATAAATCTAAATCCAAAGCTTTAAATAATTAATGTCTCAGCTGAAGGAAATAATACATTATTTGAATATATTGGCTTTAATATATCGGGCAATTTTTATCTTAATATTAAACGTATCGGGCTGAACATATACCGATATATCGTGCATCCCTAATCAACCAATATGAAAAAATTTGTCCGATACCAATAACCAATATATTAGCTGATAAATATAACTTTTGGCCGATACGATAATTCTTTATATTTGAACTCGATAACCGATATTTTGGCAGATAATCTAAATCTAAAATTTTACATAATGTCTCAACTGAAGGAAATAATACATTATTTATCGGCTTTAATATATCGGCCAAATATTCTTATCAGTCTAATAACAACAATAACAAAAACATTTTTACATATATCGGCCAATACCGATATGGTGGTCAATTATATTGTGCATCCCTAATATAAATATATAGGGATGCATTGATATGACAATTTTGGCTGATACCGATAATTCTTTACATTTAAAAGCCGATAACCGATATATTGGCCAATAAATAAAAATCTAAATTTATATATAATTTTTGAGAGCCTGATTACAAAAACAAAAGTCTCAGCATTAAAGCCATGTCCCAAACACACAATTATGTTGTTCTCATGATAATGTTATGTAGCCGATATGATATGATTTATGTACGAAGATATTTTGAAGTGATTCCAATCATATTTCAATCAATTCAAACCCATCATGGTGAACAGTGAGCATCTGAAGTGTCTCAGCTGAAGGAAATAATTCATTATTTATCAGTTTGAATATATCGGACACTTTTTTTTATCGGGCCGATATCGATAACATTAAAGGTGATCATATATCGGCCGATACCGATATGATGGCCGATATATCGTGCATACCAGGGCAGCTGTGGTCAGATTTATCATCCACCGTATCCTACACCAGCTGGGAACGTCTAATAAGTAAACACTCATCCGTTGCGCACGGGGTCCTTCGATTGTATTTTCTTAGGCAAAAAATGTAGCATCCAAACCAACGGTGTCGTTGACATTTTTAGCAACTGCTCTTGTAAAAAGAACCAAAAGCTTTATATTTATTCATTCATCAGTAGCACTCGGTATTTGCAGTTTTGTCTTTGCTTCCAGTTCACATACTTCTGACAATCCTAATTCAAAGACCAACTGGAAAGCCCACCTTAGTTTCTTAGTCTTCCATTTTTTCCACCACACTGGGGACCTTCCCAGCTTGCTCTAGTCTTTCCTTAGTGCTTACGGCGTATCGACCGCATGCTCTCTGCTCTTCCTTTTGTTTCTGATCTGAATAAATTCTCCTCGCACTTTCTTCTCATAGATTAGGTATGCCAACTGTGTTGTAAATAGCCAGTGAATAGCTTGTCGTATTCTGTAATAATTGTGTATGATTGGTGTACAAAACATGAATTCTAGCCTCGTCATCTTTTGAAAGATGAACTGGTGTTTCATGTAATTTTGCAACTTAAGCTGTAGTTGAATAAATATGCAAGCTCTCACTATTGGTGTTGTTTATTGAAATATTACATCATACATTACTGTTTAAAAGTTTGGAGTGTATTTATAATGTTACTAAAATGTCAAATAAATGCTGTTCTTTTGAGGCTTCGATTCATCAAAGAATCCTGAAAATAAAAATGTATCACAGTTTCCACAAAAATCTGATGTTTTCAACATTGATTCAATGAGATGCCAGAAATATTCCTCCGAGATTTTGGACCATATTGACATGATATCATCACAGAATTGATTGCACACACACATCCATGATGTGAATCTCCCGTTCCAGCACATCCTGCTCTCTTGGATTGAGATCTGGAGTTTAGTGAACTCATTGACATGTTCAAGAAGCCAGTTTTAGATGATTTGAGCTTTGTGATGTGGAAGAAGTTGGTCCACTGTGATCATAAAGGGATGGACATAGTCAGGTTGGCGGTGGTGTTTAAACGATGCTCAATTGGTACTAAGAGGCCCAAAGTGTGACAAGAACACAAAAGTTTTGGGACGCCTGCCTTTACATGCACATGAGCTTTAATGCCATCCCATTCTTAATCTGTAGGGTTTAATATGGAGTCGCCCACCCTTTGCAGTTCAGCTCTTCTGGGAAGGCTTTCCACAAGGTTTAGGAGTGTGTTTATGGGGATTAATAAATTAATAAAATAGAGCGTCAAAATCGCGTCTAGTTTGACGCTTGAACATTTTGAATCCATTCAAAATATTGAATATTTCCACTCAATAAATCGAGCGTTTGAAGCAAAATAGACGCACATTCAAGGCGCTCCAGGAGAAATATGTCATAAAACACCACTCTGCCTCTTTTCATTTTCATTAAAAATATAGCCTATATTAAACATTAATAGCCACACAAATGTGGTCCAGGACACTCCTACATTATATTCACTGCATGTTTATTTAAATATCCTTAAAAAAGTTATGAAACTTCTCTTTGCCCTCAGTCAAAACGATTTAGCAGACAACTAATTATTATATTCATGACACCAAAGATCGGCCGTTAGATCTACACAAGACGAACCACTACAGGACATCAGAACCAGAAGGACTGGCCGAGGAAAGGCTGCTCTCGCCGGGGTTAATGAGCGCTGAGCGCCGCTGATCGCCTGGATCTCACAACTACAAAAACGCAAACCCTCTGGGGGTCTTCATTTATGGGTCACACTCAGGACCTTCGGGTCAAAAATGACCCGGAGGGCGGGATTAAGATAAAAAAGATTTGAGTAAAATCAATTAAATATATTTTTGTTCAATAATATTTTTTCTTTTCTTTTTTGGTGTTTTGAGATAATTTTAGATTTATAATTAATATTCATGCAATAATTATAACCCATTTTTTCCCATTGAATATATAAAAAAATGTATATATATATACTTTTTTAAAATTTTTATTTAAGCTGTATTTCATTTTAGAGTCAAGCCTAGGCCTCATGAAAGCAATTTTTTAAATGAGATCGGTGCCATCCGGTGGACACATTGAGCATTTTATTCACGCAATAGCACATTTTTACCACTATAGTGGATCTTGCGTTTTATAAAAAGAATAAAAAAATCGTAGCTTCATCAGAATGGTCCGAAACTTGGGGACTTTATTGGTACTTGGTATATGAACACCCAAAAAAATTGGGGACAGGATTTGAAAAGTCTAAGTGGTCGTAAAAAAATAGTCACACTCAGGACCTTCGGGTCAAAAATTACCCCCATAGGAAATAAATGGGAAATTGGCAAAAATTTGAAAATACAGAGTTTTTTTTATGACCACTTAGACTTTTCAATTCCTGTCCCCAATTTTTTGGGGTGTTCATATACCAAGTACAAATAAAGTCACCAAGTTTCGGACCTCTCCGATGAAGCTAAAACATTTTTATAAAACGCTTCGGGTAATTTTTGACCCGAAGAACCCCAGAGGGTTAAAGGAACTGTATTTAGGATTGTGGCCAGAACTGGTACTGCAATCACTTTCAAATTACTGTAGAGCGGTGTATTCCCTCTCCCCCTCCTTAGACATTTTTTATCCACAAAGTTTGTAGCTGCAACTGTGTTAACTAGAGCAGAGCTGGCAACCCGGATGCCGAAACACTAATGACTTCGTGATTGGTCGACAGGTGGAGGGTGGCGCTTCAGGCCAAAACACAATATGTCAACATCAACATCAGTTGAGGGCTGCAACTTCACTTTTAAAATGACAATATCCTGGCCGGACTACTGTTGTCAGTGATATAAGTATTTGAAATTAACATGATTTCTTAATGTCTAGTGACATTTCAGGGCCATTTTATGATTAATTGAAATACATTTCTTACATACAGTTCCTTTAAATAGGTGCTCTCTTTATAAATTAACCACATATTTGAGCTTTAAACAACTACATTCTCACCTGAAAAAGTCTTAAAACTACATTTTACGCATCTTTCCATTGACTTAACATTGAAATCACTCGCTCCTGACGCTGTCTTCGCGTTTGGTGTGAACGCAGCATGGTGAGCGTTCAGAGATGCTCTTCTGCAGACCTCAGTTGTAACGAGTGCTTATTTGAGTTACTGTTGCCTTTCTATCAGCTGAACCCGTTCTCCTCTGACCTCTGGCATCAACAAAGCATTTTCACTTACTGGATATTTTTCGGATCATTCTTTGTAAACCCTAGAGATGGTTGTGTGTGAAAATCCCAGCAGATCAACAGTTTCTGAAATACTCAGACCAGCCCATCTGGTACCAACAACCATGCCACATTCAAAGTCTCTTAAAGCATTAGTTCACTTTAAAATGAAAACTTCCTGATGATTTCCTCACCCCCATCTCATCCAAGATGTTCATGTCTTTCTTTCTTCAGTCAAAAATAAATTACGTTTTTGAGGAAAACATTGGATTTTTCTGCACACAATGGACAAACCAACGGTTGAAGATCCAAATCACTGCAGTTTCAGAGGAAGAGCTTCAGAGGCTCTGACCGACCCCAGATGAGGAATAGAGTCTGATCTAGACAGACCATCCCACATTTACAAGAAAAAGTAAACATTTATATACTTTTAACCTAAATTGCTCATCTTGCGCTGCTCTGCGACGGCCACGGACTGTGTAATCACGTCGGAAAGGTCACGCTAGACGTAAGCCTGGTGTGTTCCAGGCTTAATACAAACATCCTTTACCAAAAACACACTCCATCTCCAACTTCAAAATCGTCCGACATCATTCTTTAACCTTTTTTTGCTAAAGGATGTTTGTAATAAGGCCTTTGCACACTGAGTCCGAAATTTTCACATGCATTTTTTCGTATTCGTGATCCGAAAAATTTGTCACGCACAGAGACCTTGCACACTGAGTCCGATGCGTATTAATGAATGCGTTATGGAGAAAGAACGCAAAACAACACAAAATGGCTTCTTCAAGTAGTGAGGATGATTTTTTGTCCTCTCTCTTCTTAAAAAGAGAAAATGAAAGAGGAAATAATGGGTCCATCATCCACTCCTGCGATCGCGTAGAGAGAGTTCCACCTCCTTATAAAGGAGCTGCGGGATTATCCAGACCGATCCAAAGTTTACTTTAGACTGTCAGTGGCTCAGTTTGATGCTTTGCTAGCGATACTGGAGCCACATATTAAAAAGAAGACCACCAATTTCCGTGAATAAATTAATCCTGAACAGAGACTGGCAGTATGTCTCCGCACACACACACACGGTTTACAGGGACTTGGTGTGCTATAATTATAGCTTTGATAAAATAATAATACTAGTATTTTTGATACAATAATATTTGTATATATAGGTATCGGAGCACTGGCGATTCATTCACCAGCATTGCCAGCAGTTTTAGGTTGGGCATCAGCTGTGTAGATGGGAAAAACGGATGCGAAAATCGAACCTGTTCCAAATTCTTTTTTGACGGACGAAAGTTTCACATGCGAATTTCGGACTCTTTGTAAAAACGGGGCGGTACTTCCGTCTATGCCTAGCGTGACCTTTCCCACATGATTGCACAATTACTGGCGAGCAGCAGAGCAGCGCAAGATGAGCAATTTAGGATAAAAAGTATGTACATTTTTAAATGTTTTAGAAAATGGCCGATGGTTTGGCTAAATAAGACCTACGGTGGCCGAGAAATACAAAACAAATCCCAATTACGAAAACAAGATAAATTTTCAACGCAATGGAAAGTCTAAAAACAAATTAACGAGTTAAAAAAACACAACAAAACAAAAATAGCAAGTCAGAAAACACACCGACAAGTCGGACAAAACGGAAAAGGCAGGTATATGTGGCGAATGGAATACTGACCGCTGATTGGACGAGACATCTGTCAATCAAGACATACAGCAGGCTGCGTCAGGAGAAAGTTGATTCGGGTGTACTTGTGTAAATATTAGAGCCGTCTATTTTACCGGGTAATTTAGTGCAATTATGAAGAAAGAAAACTTTGCATTTTAAATGTGCCTACCACTATCTGGACAAAAGAACTATAATGACTGAATTAAGATCCCCTTTCTCCCCCATTCTGATGCTTCAGCAGATCACGTGTGCGTCTCAATCAGCTCTAGTTCAGCAGTCAGGGCACTGGACATAAGTCAATGGGCTGATCCCTGATCAGTGCCCTGACTACTGCACTAGAGCTGATTGAGACGCACCCTATGCCTACGTGCATTGAGCTGCTGACATGTGATTGGCTGATTAGATATTTGCGTTAACGAGCAGTTGAACAGGTGTACCTAATAAAGTGGTCAGGGTGTGTTACAACAGAACATTTGCATTGTAATTTCATTGTTTTCACTGATATTCCATCAAATAAAAGTCTTGATGAGCATACACTCTAAAAAATGCTGGGTTAAAAATAACCCAAGTTGGGCTGAAAATGGACTAACCCAGCAATTGGGTTGTTTTAACCCAACGGTTGGGTTAAATGTTTGCTTGAAACAACCTAATCGCTGGGTTAAAACAACCCAATTGCAGGGTTAGTCCATTTTCAACCCAACTTGGGTTATTTTTAACCCAGCAATTTTTTAGAGTGTATGCTCATCAAGACTTTTATTTGATCGTACCGCTGGGTTAAAACAACCCATTCCCTGGGTTAAAACAACCCAATTGCTGGGTTAGTCCATTTTCAACCCAACTTGGGTTATTTTTAACCCAGCATCTTTTAGAGTGTAAGAGAATTCTTTAAACAATATGACTTTATATGAAAAATCTTACTAACCCCAGACTTTTGAATGGTGTACACAAATGCAAAAGTCTGAGACTTTGTTTGTTTTTTGACTAAATTGAAATGGTCTCAGATTTTTGGACCTCAATGATTATTCACTATTTTCTGAGTACACTCTAAAAAATCTCTTGGTTAAAAAAAAAAACCCAAGTTGGGTTGAAAATGGACTAACCCAGCAATTGGGTTGTTTTAACCCAGGGAATGGGTTGTTTTAAGCAAACATTTAACCCAACCGCTGGGTTAAAACAACACATTCCCTGGGTTAAAAACAACCCAAGTTGGGTTGAAAATGGACTAATCCAGCAATTGGGTTGTTTTAAGCAAACATTTAACCCAACCACTGGGTTGGAAATGGACTAACCCAGCAATTGGGTTGTTTTAACCCAGCAATTGGGTTGTTTTAACCCAGGGAATGGGTTGTTTATGCAAACATTTAACCCAACCGCTGGGTTAAAACAACACATTCCCTGGGTTAAAAACAACCCAAGTTGGGTTGAAAATGGACTAACCCAGTAATTGGGTTGTTTTAACCCAGGGAATGGGTTGTTTTAACTCAGCAAGTGGGTTGTTTTAAGCAAACATTTAACCCAACCACTGGGTTAAAACAACACATTCCCTGGGTTAAAAACAACCCAAGTTGCGTTGAAAATGGACTAACCCAGCAATTGGGTTGTTTTAACCAAGGGAACGGGTTGTTTTAAGCAAACATTTAACCCAACCGCTGGGTTAAAAAAAACACATTCCCTGGGTTAAAAACAACCCAAGTTGGGTTGAAAATGGACTAACCCAGCAATTGGGTTGTTTTAACCCCCGCTGGGTTAAAACAACCCAATTGCTGGGTTAGTCCATTTTCAACCCAACTTGGGTTGTTTTTAACCCAGCATTTTTTAGAGCGCAAGTATTTCCTTTCAGGTAATTAAGAAGACAAATACAATGTCATTTAGTTCTTAAACACCCATTTAACTTAAAGTTTGTTCACCTCATGCAGATGCCAACACTAAAGCACAGGCCTCTCTAAGTCTCGCTCTATGATTATGTCTGTTAGACAGACTCTGCTTATATTCTCAGGGCACAAGGAATCTTTTCAGTAATCACATGGAAAGTGCCTCCAAGCGGAATTGAGCGCTGGAATTTGGAGGCACAGATCCTTGTATAAGCCGATCACTTGGACATCTGAGAGTCTTCCACAGATGCCACTGAAACGTCTCTGAACTGGACAACAGCTCTGGTCAAGCACACTCATCAGTGAGCGTTTGACAAGCTGAACCTCCCTGGATGGAGTTGAAAATCTCTCCGCTTCTCCATCTGTTGGTTTTAATGATCTCTTCACACAAAAAGGCCTTTCATTAACAACGCCTCGCCGGTCATGTGCACGCTATGATCATGTAACCCTGCTGCTTTTAACCACATTCTGGCAGAAATAGGAGGTGTCCAGTTCTCCGGAAATGGGCTGCTGGATTAAACAAGATCTGCTTAAATCTGGCTCTGGCTGAAAGGATACTAGAACAAGCTCTTGCACCCTTTATTTTAGAGATTACATTTGCAAAGCAGCCCCAAACAAGTATTTGGACCGTCGAGTCACGCTTAAAAATGTCTACAATAGTTGGATACTTTACCTGCACACATAAACTAACATATCAATATATAGCGAATCTCGGCCGTGTGATTGTATATATCTTTGCAAAAACGTAACTATATTGCACAGCTCTCTATACAAAGTTAAATTTATGTCTTACATGCAGCACACTTGTATAGGGAGCGATATACACTCACCTAAAGTATTATTAGGAACACTTGTTCAATTTCTCATTAATGCAATTATCTAATCAACCAATCACATGGCAGTTGCTTCAATGCATTTAGGGGTGTGGTCCTGGTCAAGACAATCTCCTGAACTCCACACTGAATGTCAGAATGGGAAAGAAAGGAGATTTAAGCAATTTTCAGCGTGGCATGGTTGTTGGTGCCAGACGGGCCGGTCTGAGTATTTCACAATCTGCTCAGTTACTGGGATTTTCACACACAACCATTTCTAGGGTTTACAAAGAATGGTGTGAAAAGGGAAAAACATCCAGTATGCGGCAGTCCTGTGGGAGAAAATGCCTTGTTGATGCTAGAGGTCAGAGGAGAATGGGCCGACTGATTCAAGCTGATAGAAGACCAACTTTGACTGAAATAACCACTCGTTACAACCGAGGTCTGCAGCAAAGCATTTGTGAAGCTACAACACACACAACCTTGATGCGGATGGGCTACAACAGCAGAAGACCCCACCGGGTACCACTCATCTCCACTACAAATAGGAAAAAGAGGCTACAATTTGCACGAGCTCACCAAAATTGGACAGTTGAAGACTGGAAAAATGTTGCCTGGTCTGATGAGTCTGGATTTCTGTTGAGACATTCAGATGGTAGAGTCAGAATTTGGCGTAAACAGAATGAGAACATGGATCCATCATGCCTTGTTACCACTGTGCAGGCTGGTGCTGGTGGTGTAATGGTGTGGGGGATGTTTTCTTGGCACACTTTCGGCCCCTTAGTGCCAATTGGGCATCGTTTAAAGGAGCTGTATGTAGGACTGTGGCCAAAACTGGTACTGCAATCACTTTCAAATGACTGTAGAGCGGGTGTATCCCCTCTCCCCTGACTCGAGGTTGCCAGATAGGCTGCAGGATGCAGCAGGAACGTAGGCTGCTACAAGGAGCTTTCAATGGCAAGTGACGAGTCGTACACAGTAAGTTTTTTTTCTTTCTGTTAATTATGTTTATGCTTCAAGAGCGATGTTTTGTGAAGTAATTATGAATCGCAAAAATGTACTAATGGCGATTAGCCAAATATAATCGTAAATATGAACGCTCGTATGTGACAGTACATTCCCACATGAAAAAATACTATAGTAAAATTACAGCAAAGCTAAATAACATTAGCAATGGCCATACAGGTCAACTTGCAGCATGTTTTGTCCACTATATATGCGAAGAACGAATGAGGAATCATTTTTACTGAGGTAATGTTAGGCTACTGTCTCAAATACGTTTACACAGTGCTAATAGGCGTGCTAATGTTGTTTTCCTCAGCGTCCCAGCATAATGATAGAGAAACGGGCTCTGATAATGCATTACTAATGTTAGCAATGACGACTCGCCGTTTTTATTTACCAAACAATTCCTTAACGTAACCTTTTCAATTCAATGACCCACCTCCTCCATCTGCGCTAACCTAACGTTACTTTGCATGAACATGCATCTTTGTTCGACTGTCATGAATATTTGAAATGTCCATTTACATTAAGTACAAGTTAGCCAAACATAGATGAACCTTACCTGTCCAGGAGAAAATTAGCAACGTTGGCATCAGTCTTCAAATTATTCTCCGTTTTCAGCCGTCTCTATCTTTCAAAGGCATCCCAAATCCTTGTTTTATTTCGGACACTGTCACAACGTTTTTCTGATTCATAACGAGGTCGTTTAGGTTTCGTAAAGTTAGACATTGTTTATCCAAAAAGTTTGTAGCTGCAGCTGTGTTAACTAGAGCAGAGCTGGCAACCCGAATGCAGAAACACTAATGACTTCGTGATTGGTAGATAGGTGGAGGGTGGCGCTTCAGGCCAAAACACAACATGTCAACATCAACATCAGTTGAGGGCTGCAACTTCACTTTTAAAATGACAATATCTTGGCCGGACAACCGTTGTCAGTGATATAAATATTTGAAATTAACATGATTTCTTAATGTCTAGTGACATATCAGGGCCATTTTATGATTAATTGAAATACATTTCTTACATACAGTTCCTTTAAATGCCACGGCCTACCTGAGCATTGTTTCTGACCATGTCCATCCCTTTATGAGCACCATGTCCCCATCCTCTGATGGCTACTTCTAGCAGGATAATGCACCGTCACAAAGCACCAATCATTTCAAACTGGTTTCTTGAACATGAAAATGAGTTCACTGGACTAAAATGGCCGCCACAGTCACCAGATCTCAACCCAATAGAGCATCTTTGGGATGTGGTGGAACGGGAGCTTCGTGCCCTGGATGTGCATCTGACAAATCTCCATCACCTGCAGATGCTCTCCTATCAATATGGCCAACATTTCTAAAGAATGCTTTCAGCACCTTGTTGAATCAATGCCACGTAGAATTAAGGCAGTTTTGAAGGCGAAAGGGTCAAACACAGTATTAGTATGTGTTCCTAATAATCCTTTAGGTGAGTGTATAGGCTATTGGAAATCTGCTGATTTTATATATTATGGTTCAACTCTTTATAAAAAGTTGGATATATATTATATCCAACTTTATCCACATGCATACTCATGTAAAGCAATATATATTGCAAATCTCAACTGCTTGTTTGTATTGCAAAAATACTATATTACTGCCCAGCCTAAATCTGCTAAATGCAACTAATATTAAATGTCAAGATTTTATAACCATTAAAACATGATTTTCTGTAAAGCTGCTTTGCAACAACATACGAAAAGTGCTATACAAACACATTTGACTTGCCTTGCATTGCGCAACAGAATCAAGCAAACATCAGTGGTTCCTCTGCCAGGACACGTTTTTGACTTTTGCTTTGAGATCTAAACCGATGAAATGCACACATTTTTAAGTGACCAAATACACTTTTCGTACAGTTATTTAATCTTTTTATCATCCTATAATCTGCAGGAATTTGCCCAGGATTTTACTACAAGAAGTTTCTCTTCATGTTCTACAGCGACATTTTGCCCAATGAATTGGTTTGGGAATGCAAACAGGATTATCTGCGTGTAGCACCCTATAAAACTTCCTGTTTTCCGAGCCTGCAGGACAACAGCTTTGTGCAATGGGCTTCATGTAAACAGGATACTGGACTTCCCTGCAAACAGCGCTGTTATCCAATTACTACAGATGACTGTCATTGCTCTTCTGGACAGTTGCAGCTCTGGTTTGTTGTTTGGCTCTAATCATAAATACACACAGGGTAGTGTACAGTGACCACAAAATGCATTTGGACACTTAAAAATGTCATTGCATTAGGTTCTGTGACTTATTGAAGGAGGGACAGGAGTCATATCTAGAGGCAATGCAGGGGCCTCGTTTATAAAATGCAGTGTAGAAACCGTCCTACATTTGATCTAAGATCATTTCTCAAATGTGCACAAACAACATCTCTTCCAGATGTGACAACTATTTCTGCATCAGTAAAAGATCTCCAAATACCTGCAGTACTCCGACTCTGCCACAAGAGAAAGTGCTAAGCACTTTTCCACCGATTTTTATAAATCTGAACAATGGCATGGACTTTAGAGTACACATAGTCTAAATCTGTGTGTACACGTGTTTTATAAATGAGGCTCCAGATGATTGGAGACATGAAGAAACAGTTGCCTAACAGTTACTCAGAACACTTTTCAACATCCTGGCAAACACAGACAAAATCCTGCTTGTGAATTTGTTCTTTAAAATACATGCCATTACTGTATCTATTCCCCAGCTGATTGGTTACATTAAATATTGCAAACATTTTTTTTTATGAAATGTTGTTTAAATATGCAAATTATGCATTATCTAGTTAAATATGCACTTTGCATGTTTTTATGAATGCATGCTTTTATTCATAAAAAATTGTGCATTTTCATCATGTTTTTATGAATAAAATGTATAAAATCTGGCAAATGATATATAAAAAATCCCCTCAGTAAAATCCTTCAGAATATATATAGCAATAAAACTATAAAGTTTGGTGTATGTAAGGGATACTGAAATGGAGGAAAAACTCTTTAAAGGAATGCCATACAAATATTTTTTCGCTTTTTTATGAATAAAGTGTATTCAAATTTAGGCAAATGATATGTGAACAAACCCCTCAGTAAAATCCTTCAGAATATATAGTTTTGATGTATGTAAGTGATACTGAAGTGGAGAAAAAACTCTTTAAAGAAATGCCAGAAAAAAACAAGAAAAAAAAACATGTTCACCATATTTTTTATGAATAAAGTGTATAAAAATTTAGGCAAATTATATATGAACAAACCCTTCAGTAAAATCCTTTAAAATATAGACAGAAATAAATCTGTAAAGTTTGGTGTATGTAAGTGATACTGAAGTGGAGGAAAAACTCTTTAAAGAAATGCCAGAAAAAAAACGTTTTCACCATATTTTTTACGAATAAAGTGTATAAAAATGTAGAGAATTTATATATGAACAAACCCTTCAGTAAATCCTTCAGAATATAGATAGGATTAAATCTGTAAATTTTGGTGAATGTAAGTGATACTGAAGTGGAAAATAAACTCTTTAAAGATATGTATTACGGATTCTACAGATACAAATATATATATAAACACTTAAAGGTTTATTTTCTTTCCACTAGTTTAAAAAACCCATTATAAAAACAACACTGCCCAAAACCTCATTATTGACCAGTGAATGAAAAAACAAACAATATTTTTACCTGCAGCGTCTTGCCTTAGTTTTTGGTCGACTATGCATGCAAAAAAAAAAAAAAGGATTAATCTAGTTTGTTATCAGATCATGACCTGAACCCTGAAAAATCATGGCTTTGCTTTCTATCAAATGAGCCAGATCTGTTGTGGAAACAGCCACAAACTCAAAGTGATTGTATATTGGCTTTCTTTGTCTCTTTCTTTGTTTCTTTGTCCTGAAATCCCTCAGCAGAGGTTAGTGAGTGCATCTGGCACACTGTTCTGGCCGTTTGCCACGACTCACACAAATCTGTTGCAGCTGAGCTGTAAATTCAGATGGAGTCGCCCAGTGAGACCAGGGCTGTGTTCCAAACCGCCCCCTATACCCTTAAACAGGGCACTATTACAGCGAACAGTAGTGCTGTCTGAAGCCATTGAGTGCACTCATTCAGTCCCACAATGCACTGCGATAATGAGTGTGCATGTACACTCAACCATAGATACACATAATACAGCCTAGATGTCTCTAATGTCATCACCGGCGGCCATCTTGTCACAGGCAGGCTTTCTGGCGGGTTCCTGATGTAAGGCGAGCGATCGGAACACAAATACTCTTATCTCACTGAAATCTAGATGGATTTACAAATGATTTGGTTTCTTACAAATGTTATTAACGTAGATTATCTTTGAATTGATTATGTAATTGGCATCATACATTACCTGACTGATAATAAATTGTTACATTTTTGATCATTTCTGAACTATTCTGTAATTATTAACCATTTCTAGTACGGAACAGTATAATTGCAACAAAAGGTTAAAACATAATGATTAAATGTGTGACTAACTATTAAATATAAATGACCAAACAACCAATTGGCATTTTACCCTAAATTCGAGATTATGATAAAATGGAGTCAGATTAAAGAATATTACAATTAAATCCATTCTGCCCAGCTGAAAAACACAGAATGCGCAGCGACCTTCAACCGCAGATCGTTACCGCCATTGGAACGAATTTTAGCAGGTCTTACACCGGGTATTTTCACTGTTGTACGGTAGGGGGCGTCTTCTAAAAGAGCATAGAATCTCCGGATCAAAACACAGGAGAAGAAGAAGCAGAAACAAGCGATAGAAGCATTGCTGACGGACATGTAAAATAACGCAATCATCGACATTAAACATCATATAAATCAAAACTGCCTTAAAGGGTTAGTTCACCCAAAAATGAAAATTCTGTCATTAATTCCTCACCCTCATGTTGTTCGACACCCGTAAGACCTCCGTTCATCTTCGGAACACAAATGAAGATATTTTAGTGTAAAGCTGATGCTGAGAAAGGCTTCAGATAGGCCTCCATTGGCATTCAGTACATTTACACTCCCAAGACCCATAAAAGGCACTAAAAACGTCGTTACAAAGTCCATCTCACCACAGTGACTCTACAATAATTTTACGATGCGACGACAATAGTTTTTGTGCGCAAAAAAAAATCCAAATAACACCTTTATCCAACTTGTTCTTGTCTTCCGTGTGTGCCTCCACGACGCATGCGCGAGAATATGACGTAGATCCGGCGTTCGGACACACGACCCAGAAGAGATTTGTTTACAAGCAGAGGAAGACGCGCGTATCTCAGCTGTTGAATTCTACATTGATCGTGCTTTAGGTCTCGGTGTAGTTCTCAAAATGGGGCTTAAGTGTGCATTTCATGGATTCCCGAACGCCGCCGCTACGTCATATTCTCGCGCATGCGGAGGCACACACGGAAGACAAGAACAAGTTGGATAAAGGTGTTATTTTGATTTTTTTTTGCGCACAAAAACTATTGGCGTCGCATCGTAAGATTATTGTAGAGCCACTGTGGTGAGATGGACTTTGTAACGACGTTTTAAGTGCCTTTTATGGGTCTTGGGAGTGTAAATGTACTGAATGCCAATGGAGGCCTATCTGAAGCCTTTCTCAGCATCAGCTTTACACTAAAATATCTTCATTTGTGTTCCGAATATGAACGGAGGTCTTACGGGTGTCGAACGACATGAGGGTGAGTAATTAATGACAGAATTTTCATTTTTGGGTGAACTAACCCTTTAAGGCCTGTTCACACCGAAACGGTCTTGCGCTCGACACATTAATACAACGGAGAGGAAGTAAGTAGACAAAGAAGAAGATGAGCTGCTAATGCTGCTTGCCAGTTAGAAAAAGTGTGTGAATGGTTTTGGCCATAGATATACATAATAAAGCCTAGATGTCTTACGCCGGAGTCTCTAACGTCATAATCGGTGGCCATCTTGTCACAGGCAGGCTTTCTGGCGGGCTCCTGATGTAAGGTGAGTGATCTGAACACAAATACTCTTATCTCGCTGAAATCTAGACGGATTTACAAATTATTTGGTTTCTTACAAACGTTATTAACGTGGCTATAATTCTAGATGCTTGAACAAATTATGAATAATTATTCATAAGTACGCAGTGTCATAACTACATCTCTGACGTTCATAACAAACCAAACAGTTTGAAAATTGGTAGAAAATTGAGCAAGTTATGGTTATTTAAAAAGTACATGCACCATTAAAACACAATGTTATGAGTGAGCGAGCTGACTGTGACAAGATGGCCGCCAGGTGCGGACGTCGAACTCCATTGGCCAGCAGCGCAGACGAGACATCTAGCCTTTATTATGTATATCTATGCACTCAACGGCTAGAGAATACCCATAATGCACTCTGAGAGTCTCGCGGCAAATGAATTCCTGCGTCTGAACAGAAGATGGCGCCGCAGCTGAATCATCCACCCATGCATTTTCCGAAAAGCTGGTCCAATGTGGGTCCAGCGTAATATCAATTTCTTTTGATTTGATTATTAAACTGTTTATACATAGTTTCCATGACAGAGTTCAAGATAAATATTTTCATTACTACTGGAGCTGCCAGTTTTCCAAGTTGCAAATAATTATTAAACAGCAACAACTTCTGTGTTTGAACTCATTCACTCCTTCAAGTGGTCAAGTGGAGTAATGTAGGGAACGAGTGAATGAGGGTGATCTGACGGTGAAGGAATGGAAGCGGATCACCCACGTTTAAAAAGACACACCTTCACCTACATCTTTTTGGAAAACATCATCATGATGTTATCTTTACCAGACCAAACATGCTCCTGAAGCTTTTAAAGAGGATAAACTGCTCTTTGAAGAGCCTGTTTCAACACTCAAATCAAACCTGATGTTAAAATGTTATGATAAAGATGACTATTTCCCACACTCTCAGAAAAAAAGGTACAAATGCTGTCACTGGGGCGGTCCCTTTTGATCCTTTTAGGCACTTTAGGTGCTAATATATACATTTAAGGTATATGCACCCTTTAGGTACAAGAGTGTACCTTTTGAAAAGGTACCACCCCAGTGACAACACTTGTACCTTTTTTTCTGAGAGGTGAAAAATATACTTGAATGCACTAAAAATACTTAAATACAAGCAAGAACATTTGTAGTACATTCTTATTTTTGTGATAAATAACATTGTAAAAGTTATACAGTTTAACCCAGTGAATGGGTCGTTTCAACCCAGCGGTTGGGTTGTTTTAACTTGGTGAATGGGTTGTTTCAACCCAGCGGTTGGGTTGTTTTAACCCAGTGAATCGGTTGTTTTAACCAAGTGAATCGGTTGTTTTAACCCAGCAGTTGGGTTGTTTTAACCCAGTGAATGGGTTGTTTTAACCCAGCGGTTGGGTTGTTTTAACCCACTGAATGGGTTGTTTCAACCCAGCGGTTGGGTTGTTTTTAACCCAGCGAGTGGGTTGTTTTAACCCAGTAAATCGGTTGTTTTTAACCCAGCGAGTGGGTTGTTTTAACCCAGTAAATCGGTTGTTTTAACCCAGCGGTTGGGTTGTTTCAACTCAGCGGTTGGGTTGTTTTAACCCAATGAATGGGTTGTTTCAACTGAGTGGTTGGGTTGTTTTAACCCAGCGGTTGGGTTGTTTTAACCCAGTGAATGGGTTGTTTCAACCCAGCGGTTAGGTTGTTTTAACCCAGCGGTTAGGTTGTTTTAACCCAGCAGTTGGGTTGTTTTTAACACAGTGAGTGGGTTGTTTTAACCCAGCGGTTAGGTTGTTTTAACCCAGCGGTTGGGTTGTTTTTAACCCAGTGAGTGGGTTGTTTTAACCCAGCGGTTAGGTTGTTTCAACTCAGTGGTTGGGTTGTTTTAACCCAGCGGTTGGGTTGTTTTAACCCAATGAATGGGTTGTTTCAACTCAGTGGTTGGGTTGTTTTAACCCAGCGGTTGGGTTGTTTTAACCCAGTGAATGGGTTGTTTCAACCCAGCGGTTAGGTTGTTTTAACCCAGCGGTTGGGTTGTTTTTAACCCAATGAATGGGTTGTTTCAACTCAGTGGTTGGGTTGTTTTAACCCAGTGAATGGGTTGTTTTGACCCAGCGGTTGGGTTGTTTTAACCCAGTGAATGGGTTGTTTCAACTCAGCGGTTAGGTTGTTTTAACCCAGCGATTGGGTTGTTTCAACCCAGTGGTTAGCTTGTTTTAACCCAGCGGTTGGGTTGTTTTAACCCAGTGAATGGGTGGTTTCAACCCAGCAGTTAGGTTGTTTTAACCCAGCGGTTGGGTTGTTTTTAACCCAATGAATGGGTTGTTTCAACTCAGTGGTTGGGTTGTTTTAACCCAGTGAATGGGTTGTTTTAACCCAGTGAATGGGTTGTTTCAACTCAGCGGTTAGGTTGTTTTAACCCAGCGATTGGGTTGTTTCAACCCAGCGGTTAGGTTTTTTTAACCCAGCGGTTGGGTTGTTTTAACCCAGTTAATGGGATGTTTTAACCCAGTTAATGGGATGTTTTAACCCAGTGGTTAGGTTGTTTTAACCCAGCGGTTAGGTTGTTTTAACCCAGGTTAGGTTGTTTTAACCCAGCGGTTGGGTTGTTTTAACCCAGTTAATGGGTTATTTTAACCCAGTAAATGGGTTGTTTTTAACCCATCGATTGGGTTAAATGTTTGCCCAACCTGCTGAGAATTTTTATTTAACTAAACTATGGTTAAAAAATGACTGTATTGCTTTCTTAAAATGAACCCAAAGTATGTTGAAAATTAACATTTATTATTTAATATGTTTAATGAATGAACATTATTAATAGGTTTAATGAATAATAATTAAACAATAATACATTGCTTATTAATAAATGTTCACCTTTTGATTATTATTGTTGCCTCTATTATGTGTCTGTTTTTTCATTTCCAACCTATTTTGGGTTCATTTTAAGCCAGCCATAGAGACATTTTTAAACAATAGTTGGGTTAAATAAAATTGGACAGCAGGTTGGGCAAACATTTAACCCAACCGCATGGGTTAAAACAACCCAATTGCTGGGTTTGTCCATTTTCCACCCAACGTGGGTTGTTATTAACCCAGCATTTTTTAGACTGTACTTTATTGCTTTAGACACACACACACAGACAACAAGATATATAAATTCATATAGCATATGAATCTCAACAATGCTGACAAATAGCATATCAGATACACAGATCAACACTGGGTTGCTGGGTTAAAAACCACCCACATTGGGTTGAAAATGGACAAACCCAGCAATTGGGTTGTTTTAACCCAGCGTTTGGGTTAAATGTTTGCTTAAAACAACCCAATCGCTGGGTTTGTCCATTTTCAACCCAACTAGTAAGAATAAAAGATAATACTAAAACAATTCAGCTGATAATTCATTTATGCTGCAATGCATGCTGGGAGTCAATGCACAAGAATGCACTGCAAAAAGCTTTTTGATCGCCCTTTGGGAGCGGCACATATGAGGTGTTTCCGGGTGTTTCTCCCTCAGATCTGCTTCAAGGTCTTCATGATCATTTGTGGCATTTCTTTGTTGTCTAGAATCCAGTATTTTTGTAATTCTATATTATGTCTATTATGAGTTTAATAAAGAATTCTGTCTCGTCTTCTGTCCGACATACGGCGTCATCTTTAACCCCTTAACTGTCAGCCCCCTTTTAGAGAATAGTCATGAAAATGCACTATCCAAACTTAAAGGGCTGTAATTCAAGAATGGGATATAGACAGACCTAAGTTTGGTCTTAAAAAAGACACTCAGCAGATTATTGCTAAAGTGAAAGCATTCAAAATATGTAAAGTATGAAAAAGTTATGGACATTTTAATTTACTGGAAATGAAAAATACTGTAATAAATATTTGTATTTTATATAAAATATAAATTTTACAAAAAATGTTTTACTCTAAAATTACTAGAAAAATCAAAGCCATATGTCTTACCAAGATGTGTTCCAAATTTGAAGTTGATATCACAAAAATTCAAAATCACAAAAAGTCCCCATGAGATTTTGTTTAGGCGCTATACCAAAAATAGCCACCGGGTGTCATCCACATTCCATTGATGTTTTTTTTTAATGCAGTTTCCTGTAAATTTCTGTCCAAATATCACTTCCATCACAAATCATGAAACACAAAAAATGAGACTCAGACCTTTCCGACGATATGTGTTTTGTCAAGATTAGAAAAGATTTTGATTAGCAAGTAGTTAAAATACATTTTGTAATACGAAACATGACGCCGCCCACTAGGGGAGGAGCCCGCTAGAAGAAATTAGAGTATCGTTTCCATGGTAACACAATGTCTGATTTCAAAACGGTTTTCACAGGATGAATTTTGAGTTCGTAAGCCTAATTTATGATCATTACTAAAATATATGATATGGAAAAAAGGTAATCAAATAAAGAGCGCCAGGCATCCCGTGACCTGTCAGGTGACCTGTAAATGCGGAAAAATTGTTTCCAATGCAGTTTTGCCGAAATTTCCTTTTTCGAATTGCCTGAAAAACCACCTCATGCGAGCGTAAAAACTTTTTTGCGATATGTATGGGAGTTTTGGTCGTATTTTCAATTTGCGCGATTTGAAGGGTAATGGAAACGCGGCTTCATTAACTTTAACACTGCTTCAGAGTTACTTTAACACTCTTGAGTGTGGAGTCAGAAACTCTGAGGATAGTTCATTTAACACTGAGGTTTTTGCTGTGTAAATGGCAAATCTGCATGATTTTTATTATTTTATTGCTAAATGTAACCACCCAAGAACGTTCCAGCAACCCCCTGACAACGTCCGAACAACCTTAAGTTTTGCACAGGCGAACACCACTCACAACTGAATAATTTATGCAAATGTAATTTATAATCTGCTATCAAGAGCTTTATTATGGTGTAACCCAAGGGAAGTATAGATTTGGTTTGATCATTTGATCAAAGTGTTTTAGCAGAATCTAGCAGAATTAATTTTTTGCCAAATGTTTTTGTGGTACCTTACTTATAACCCAGACAGCCAAAGTTGATTACTGCAATTAATTAAACGTCTAATTAACTTGCTTATGAAGCATTTTATATTACTTAAGCATTTCGAACCTTTTAACGTAACATTTTGTTATATTGAAAATGCGTATTTCCTAATCTGAACAGATATTGTTTTCATCAGACTCCTTATGATTTATGTAATCTTTTTGAATATCAGAAAGCCAGGTGTTTCCTAATATCAAAAAGAGATAAAACGGAGCTTTTCGAAACTTTGATTCAATTCAACCGATTCAATCAAAATGATTCACTGATCCGAAGCGCTCGAAACGCCACGCGCTGGCGACCCCTGCTGGTCAAAATTGTGTAAATGCAACGAAAACATGAGTAGGCTATAAACACCTTTTATAAACTAATTGCAAATGTTTTTATTGAAAGTATTAAATGCAATAAACAGATATAATGCCATTAAATATGAAGTATCTGCGTAATATGTGTTAGTTTATTAAATTGTAGGTCTTGTTTTATGGTTAATCAGACCAATAAGAGGCTATTAACTTAAACTGTTCCATCTAATTGTATTAAAATGTCTACAAATGTATAAACTTATGGTTTTCGAAACATCTATAGACGTAACGAAGCCTAGTTTACTATAATCACAGTTTGACCCGCGCTCCGAATCACTGATTCGAAACAAATGATTCACAAAGGCTTCGAATCTTCACGACTTGGGTTTCACTACTGTATAAATTATAAGAATTATTAAATAATATCTGCATGCATATATATATGGTAAAAGCTCTCCAGCATTACATGTATGTGGTGCTGTGATTTTAATTTAATCATGCAAAATGGACCAACTGTGTAATGTTCATTTATTTATTTACAAGTTTAATGCTTCAGAATCAAGGCAGACCAAGTCAAAAAAAGAAGAAGCTCATTTTATACAAATGACAAGTTGATGAAAGTTTAGCTAGGCTTCTAATGACATTGATTAGTCTATCATGTTGATTGAATGTGGATTGTGCCTTCTGTCAAAGCAGGACTCGTGCCATTAAGGTAATAGGCCACAAGATGGGAGTGTTGTATTATACACCGATCAGGCATAACATTACACACACACACACACACACACACACACACACACACACACACACACACACACACACACACACACACACACACACACACACACACACACACACACACACACACACACACACACAATTGGTTCTATATTTCTACCATTTGATTTGACAAAGGTGCTGTATAGCACTTTTAAAGAAAGGTGCTATAGCACTTAAAGTGGTTCCCCTATGATTAAAAGACAATTAACCACTTTTAGTGCCATATAGCACCATTTTTGTTTAGAGTGTGTGACGTCTGACAGGTGAAGTGAGTAACACTGATGATCTCTTCATCTCCTGTTAGTGGGTGGGATATATTAGGCAGCAAGTGAACATTTTGTCCTCAGAGTTGATGTGTTAGAAGCAGGAAAAATGGGCAAGCGTAAGGATTTGAGCGAGTTTGACAAGGGCCAGATTGTGACGGCTAGAGGACTGGGTCAGAGCATCTCCAAAACTGCAGCTCTTGTGGGCTGTTCCCGGTCTGCAGTGGCCAGTCTCAGGTCATGCCTCGATGGGTCAGCAAAATGGGGACCAACACAATATTAGGAATAATGTTATGCCTGATCAGTGTATATAAAGAGATCCATGATGATCCAGCCTTAATGTGTCTTTGAAGTGAACACTGTGCATGTCTTTCAAAGGAGAAAATGTGATGTCAGACCAGTCACACTTCCTCACGTCCCTCGCCTTGAACCGTGCTGTCATTCTTCTGTATAATCACAATCCACTGGTGGAGATGAATGAGGCCGCTGTCAGCTGAACGCACCTCTTCATCGCCATCGCGCTCTCATCATCGCTCTCGTTTCCACAGTAACTGTCACCGCCTCAGAGAATGTGTGTTGTGGGCTGAGTTTATACAGGAGCAAGAGGCCAAGACAACACTTTGTTATCTAAAGCAATGGCAGGAGGAACCACAAGAGCCTCATGACGAAGGGTCTCAGGAACCGAACTCCAGGGGTCGTCCAGGTGTGATGGAGGAGTGAGATCTAGATACTGGAGTGCCTCAGGGCTCGGTGCTGGGACCGCTTCTCTTTCCCATATAGACCAGGGGTTTTCAAACTGGGGTGCGCAAAGGAGTGACGGGGGGTCCGTGGAAAGGTCTAGAGAAAATTCAACTTCACAGCTCCAAAAATATGCGAAAAATATTGAAATAATAGACTCCCACACGGGTTACATTTAGAGCAAAGCAGGCTCGTCATCAGAGTTTTGCTTGAAACGTTTTTTTTTGTGCATATTTTAAAAAAATTATCTCTTTTGTCGAGCTCCCAACATTTGAGCATATTTTTGCCGGTGATGTGCGTGTTTTGGTCCTTATTTTGCAAAGTCTAGAGAAAAACCATGAAAAAAATATGTAAATAAATAAATAAATTAAAATAAATAAGTTATTAAATGTTAAATTCACATATAAAACATGTACAAAAATAAATAATAACATCAAAATAAGTAAATAAATACATTTAATTCATTTCTTATTCATGAATTAGTTTAAAAATGTAGAGAAAAATAAGTAAATAAACAAATTCGATTAAAATAAATAAATAAATGATTGAATAGTAAATTTACCTGATAAAAATTTAAAGAAATAAAGAAAATAAATGAGATTAAAATAAATATATCTGTTAAAGCTTAGAGTAAAACTGTAAAAATAATAATAATAATAATAAAATAAATAAATTAGCTTAAATAAACACGCAAACATTTAGAGAAAAACCTATTACTTCATTTAATTAAGTAACATGGTAATTCATTAATTAATAAATTACTCTAATTTATATATATACATACATAAACAAATAAGATTCAAATAAATGAAAAATGTGATTAAAATTAAAAATGTATTAATCTATTAAATTAACGATTGATATACATTAATGTAATACAAAATGTATTTAAATAAACAAATAAATAAATAATACATTTAACAGAATTATTATAGTGAGTAGAAAATATTTCTAATAAAGTAACTTAATTGAAATTAATGTTAGATATATCATATGTTTAGTGTATTAATTGTGTGTTTATGAAGGACAGATGTCTTTTATATTTCCCTCAGACGAGGATGCTCATGTTTGAGGGTCTGTGATCTAGAACACACTTTAACAGATTGTTGCACTCCTCTCATTGGTCACTGGTTTATAATGAAGCAAACCAATGAAGGCATGAACTGTGGGTTTAACTAATGTCATGCAGCCTCAGACTGAAGTGTGTAACTCGCAGTGCAGTCGGAATGAGGGGAAAGAGAGAATACACTCAAAAGCGAGGTTTCTGCGGCCTTTACTTTACACTGGAGCTGCACACACACACCCCAGAGACTCACTGGATGGAGAACTCTGCCCCGCTCGCTGGGTCTGCAAAGGCATCAGAACCAAATGTGCTTTTGCCCTCTCATACATAATCATGTAATCGTCTGTCTGAGGTCGGACATGATTAAAAATACAACATGGAATGGAATAACAAGATTGTCATTTATAAATCACCCCCCCACACACACGTTTGTTTTTGTGAAATGTGAGGACATTCCATAGGCGTAATGGTTTTTATACCGTACAAACCGTATTTTCTAACCCTTTACACTGACCCTACCCCTAAACATACCCATCACACACACACACACACCCACACTGCCCCTGCCCCTAAACCTACCCATCACAGGAGACTGTGCAGTTCACTTTCTGTGAAAAAAAACTTGTTCTGTATGATTTATAAGCATTTTGAAAAGTGAGGACATGGGGAACGTCCTCATATTTCACCCTCGTTTTGTAATACCCATGTAATTATACACATTTGTGTCCTGATATTTCACAAAAACATGCACACACACACACACTGCCCCTAAACCTACCCATCACACACACACACACACACACACACACACAGACACAGACACAGACACACACACAGACACACACACACACACACACACACACACACACACACACACACACACACACACACACACACACACACACACACACACACACACACACACACACACACACACACACACACACACACACACACACACACACACACACACACACACACACACACACACAAACTGCCCCTACCCCTAAACCTACCCATCACACTCGCACACACACACACACACACACACACACACAGACACAGACACACACACACACACACACACACACACACACACACACACACACACACACACACACACAAACTGCCCCTACCCCTAAACCTACCCATCACACTCGCACACACACACACACACACACACACACACACACACACACACACACACACACACACACACACACACACACACACACACACACACACACACACACACACACACACACACACACACACACACACACACACACACACACACACACACACACACACACACACACACACACACACACACACACACACACACACACACACACACACACACACACACACACACACAGCCCCTGCCCCTAAACCTACCCATCACAGGAGACTGTGCAGTTCACTTTCTGTGAAAAAAAACTCATTCTGTATGATTAATAAGCATTTTGAAAAGTGAGGACATGGGGAACGTCCTCATATTTCACCCTCGTTTTGTAATACCTGTGTCATACCCATGTCATTATACACATTTGTGTCCTGAACTCCTGATATTTCACAAAAACATGCCCACACACACACTTTTTTCTTTTTTTGGCCTCTTGGAGATTAAATAAAATAAATTAATGTTGAATCTGCCCTCAATTAATAAAAATATAAATATGTATAACATGTAATATAACATAACATAATACAACTCCCCTCAATTAATAAAAAAATACATTATTCTAAGATAATATCATCTCTTTATAATAATGCCTAAATAGTATGTACAATTAAAAACGATATGTTTAAGTTTTGTAGTTATATAATACAATAGTTATGAAATTTGAATTCTATAGGCAAAATGAGGGATGAATCAGAATTATCTTCAGTATTGAACTCATGACCTTCCTTCAGTGTGTGTGTGTGTGTGTGTGTGTGTGTGTGTGTGTGTGTGTGTGCGAGTACTTAATTCATAAACGAACCATATGGCCCTCCGCCATGATCATGTGATATAGTTAAACTCCCTTTTACAAAATATCATATTTCCTTATTGCTTTGTTCCGAAATGACAAAGAAATTCCTCATCCAACCCTTTATTCAGCACGTCTGAAGCAAAGAAATGAATGTGTCACGCTAGAATTGCCATCATTCTTCTGCAATAAAAGGGGCTGGTGTCAGATATTGGCTTTTGTGAAGACCCAGACGGTGTGTGTAATTTGACTAATGGCTCTTCCCGCTCAGAATCTGCATCTTTTGCTCCTGCCGGCTCTACACGATGAACACAATTAAATATCCCTCGGAAAATCAGACCAAAATGTCACGGCCAATATCGTTAATTCTTTGTATTGCCTCTGATCAGTGTGTCTGGGGTGCGGGATCGCTGCTGTTGGGATGATTGAGGCAGTGGAGAGGAAGACAACACGCATCCCATGATGCATCTGTCTCTGAATGGAGCGTATTTACTTTCTTTGCACTCATTTTTCTTCTTCGCAGCGGGAGATGAATTACCCGGGGAATGGATTGGGAAGCAACGCTCCCTCATTCCGAGTCTTTTTCTTCTCCCGCGTGGAGTTTGACAGACGACACACACACACACACACACACACACACACACACACACACGCTGATCGAGACCCACGGCGAGGTGAAGGGCGACTGAAAGACTTCCTCTAGAGAATCAGAAGCGCAGGATGAGATTGTGTGCTACGGAAAAACAATGCGTTTGTTCGCTGTGTTTGTGTTTTCTCACCCCTGCTATCGGTGTGAGATTACAAAGGACGCACGCATGAAAAGAGAGCAAAGGACATTGTCGCAAACATTTGAATAAAACAGCAGAGCTGAATTATTATGCCCTTCTTTTATTTCAACACACAAGTGCAGTGAGCCAGTGCTGGTCTCCTCTTACAGAACAAAACACATGAATTTAAAATGTGCACATGTAAAATGCACTATATTGCCAAAAGTTGTGGGACGCCTGCCTTCACATGCACATGAGCTTTAACGCCATCCCATTCTTAATCCGTAGGGTTTAATATGGAGTCGCCCACCCTTCACAGCTCTAACAGCTTCAGCTCTTCTGGGAAGGCTTTCCTCAAGTTTTAGGAGTGTGTTTATGGGGATTCTTCATTAGTGATGTTGGACGAGAAGGCCTGGCTCTCAGTCTCCGCTCTAATTCATCCCAAAGCTGTTCTATCGGGTTGAGGTCAGGACTCGAGTTCCTCCACACCAAACTCGCTCATCCATGTCTTTATGGAGCAACGCTTTGTGCACTGGTCAGTCATGCTGGGACAGGAAGGGGCCGTCCACAAACTGTTCCCACAAAGTTGGGAGCATGAAATTGTCCAAAATGTCTTGGTGAAGCATTAAGAGTTGTAACCCCTGAAAAACAACCCCACCCCATAATCCCCCCTCCCCCAAACTTTACACTTGGCCCAATGCAGTCAGGCAAGTCCCGTTCTCCTGGCAACCGCCAAACCCAGACTCGTCCATGGGATTGTCAGACAGAGAAGCGTGATTGGTCACTCAGAGAACACGTCTCCACTGTTCTAGAGTCCAGTGGTGGCGCGATTTACCCCACTGCATCCCACGCTTGGAGATGTAAGGCTTGGATGAGCTGCTCGGCCATGGAAACCCATGAAGCTCTACACACTGTTCTTGAGCTCATCTGAAGGACACAGAAGGTTGGAGGTCTATTGACTCTGCAGAAAGTTGGCGACTTCTGTGACCCTCAGCATGCGCTGACCCCGCTCTGTGACCCTCAGCATGCGCTGACCCCGCTCTGTGACCCTCAGCATGCGCTGACCCCGCTCTGTGACCCTCAGCATGCGCTGACCCCGCTCTTTGTGGCTGAGTTGCTGTTGTTCCCAATCGCTTCCACTTTGTTATAATCCCACTAACAGTTGAGCATGGAATATTTAGTAGTGAGGAAGGACTTTATTGCACAGGTGTCCACCGATCACGGCCCCACGCTTGAGTTCTCTGAGCTCCTGAGAGCGGCCCATTCTCTCACTGTGTGTAGAAGCGAACACACACACACACACGCACACACACGCACACACACGCGCACACACACACACACACACACACACACACACACACACACACACACACACACACACACACACACACACACACACACACACACACACACACACACACACACACACACACACACACACACAGACACACACACACACACACACACACACACACACACTCCTGAGAGCGGCCCATTCTCTCACTAATGTGTGTAGAAGCGTCTCCTAGAGCTTGAGTTATACACCTGTGGCCATGAAGGGATTGAACACCTGAACTCAGTGATTTGGAGGGGCGTCCCAATACTTTTGGCAATATAGTGTATGTTGATCATGTGTAAAATTGTGGAACATTTTTGTGTGAAACCCTTGAGATCACGTGTGAAAAACATTGCAGTATACAGAATTAAAGCTTCACTGTAAACCCTAACGCTCAAACTAATTAATTGGTTTGAGTAGAGCCAACTCAAATTCACAAATTCATTCAAATTACCATTTATGAGTATTTAGAACTTTTTTTTCTTTTGAGTTCTCAAAACTGACACATTTTAAGTAATCTAAATTGTTTTAGTGTTTTGCGTTTTATGAACTTGTTTCTTTTAATTTAGAAAAACTTAAATTTAACCGAAACTGGGTTGGGATGTCTTTGCCATGACACTCAAAAGGGAGAGTAAATGCCAAAATTAAGTGTTGCTATTTAGTAGTGTTTAATGTTATGCTAGTTTAGAAGTGTTTCTGTTATGTTGGGTTTTTTTTTGTAGGGTTTCCATCATGGTGACGAGTAGTGCATGAGCTTAGTTTGAGGACAAATGTGTTTTAATTGTATTATATTGCTGTCCTCATTCAGCAAGAGCTATGATATGCTAATGCTACCAAAGCATTGTTTAACCAATTCGCAAGGTGGCATATATTGAATTAGCTAGTTAAAGCTAGTCAAGTTTCCACTACCAAAAATATTTTTAAGTTAAATGTATGAATTAGTGTACTCAAATATTTCAAGTTCAGAGCAATTAAAGCTGCACTATGTAACTTTTCCGTCTGCTAGAGGTCGCCTGTTCAAAACAAAGGCGTAGTTTGATGACGGCACGTTTGAGCGCAGAATCTTGGGTCATGTGGTCTTCAGCTCAGAATCGGGACAGGACTCGGGCAGAAATCATGTTGATGATGTGATTATTATTAGGGGTGTAACGATTCGTTTTAACAACGATTCGCTTCGTATCACGATTTGAGGTTGTCGATACGATTCAAGGACGATATTGGTTCATTTAGAACGATACGATCTGAAACGATTCAGTGACTTGAAATCGATTCAGTAACTTTTTAGCCAAAAATTGTGTGACTGAAATAAATATCTGGATACTGGTCAGTGCAGGTGAAGTTTTCTAGATTCCTGTTGTTTCTTGTAAGGGAATCAGGTATCAATTAATTATGGATATAAACAAACAAGTAAACAACAATTAATGGCAAATGCATTCAAATTTTATTTGAATAAAGTGCAACCAACAGTTTAGGTTGAATAACAGGAAGTTAACCTTTTCTGCTCTCATTTTCAATATTCAATACATGTTCAATAAAAGCCCAGTAAGTGCAACCAACATTTCAACAGTAGGTTAACCTGCTACTTCTGCTTTTGTTTTCCAACATAGAAATATTACAATATTAATATCAAAAATAAAGTGCAACTAACTTCTCTTCAGGTTTAATTAATAGTAGGTTTACCTGCTACATTTGCTGTTGTGTTTCAACATTAAAATAATATAAATACAATATTAATATCAAAAATAAAGTGCAACCAACATTTCTTCAGGTTGAATAAACTGGCTGAACCTGCTACTACTCTCAGTTTAATAAACAAACAATATTTAACAAAAGATAAAATGTAACCAAATACTCTTCAATGACTCTACAGATTTCTTTTTCAAAAATATCAACATGATCTGACCGCAGAACACTTCTCTGTGCGTTCACTATGTCTCCAGCAGTATTAAAACTCGCTCTGCAGGTGCACTGGTGTCAGGAATGCACAGGTCACATTTAGCAAGGGTTGAAAGTACAGGTAACGTTAGCTCTTTCTCCTGGTGGCTTGATCATTTCTCGCTCGTTATCTTCTCCTCTGCCATCCGCCATGCTATGTTTTGTTTTCTTAGCGCTGCTGCTGGTGCGTGCGTTGCGATGATGTCACAGATAGGCAGACTGAATCGAGTAACGTTTAACGCCTTTATCATTAAAAGTGCTTAGAAAAAACATCCATATAAAGTCTGACGTGCTTAAATCCAATTCGTTATTTCCTATTATCGATACAATCGATTGATTACCTTTTAAAACGATGTTAGATCGATATATGTCATCCGGAAGGCCAACTTGCCGAGCACAGATCGATGTAGTTAGATCATAGGAATATAAATTGATACATCAATGTAGTAGATGAATCGTTACACCGCTAATTACTAACGTTACTGTAGTGAAGCAGAAGCAGAGCGAGTGTTGTGGAGCTGAGGAACCGCTGGAGCGATTGTTCATAAGATGAACGCAACACACGCCTCGCGAAGAAACCGAGGGGAACGCGGATATGATGTCATCGACAGGCCACGCCCTCACACGTCCCGGTTCCTCGGGTAAAAGAGCATCTCACGATTTACAAATAGTTGGAACATTTGGGATATTGTAAGTACTCGACTGAACAAAATATATAACACTGGCCTAGTGGCTTTTTGGATATTTGACTGCAAAAATTTTACATAGTGCACCTTTAAAACATTCACTTTAAAAAATGCTGGGTTAAAAATAACCCAAGTTGGGTTGAAAATGGACTAACTCAGCAATTGGGTTGTTTTAACTCAGCAATTGGGTTAAATGTTTGCTTAAAACAACACAATTGTTAACTGTTATTGTCAATTGTTATTTTTAACCCAGCATTTTTTAGAGTGTATGTTTACAAAATAAAAATCTGCAAGTTCGGCTTACTTAAACTTTAAATGTGATTGCCTCAATCTTATTCGGGTTTACAGTGTGTGCATGCAAATATCATGCATAGAAAACCCAGATGACCTAATAAATTTGGCAAAATGCCTGCGATGGCCTATCCCACAATGCACCTGATTTGACCCAACATTTCCAGTTTTACATTAAACCAGAGGTGATATCCGCCAGTTTTGCGAAACATTCCTATGCAAACTTCTATCTTCTTTAATTATATCATCATTGCATGCTATTTTAGAGGGTGTATTTAGTGCAACCTTAGGCCCGTCTCGTTTACTTCTAACCATTGCATTCGAGCAATACATCTTTTCAATTCATGCATTCGGTGGCAATCGAACACACGACCTTGTGTTCACTCTTTGAGCTAAACATCAAAACATATTCATAGCACAGCCACATAAAAAGACAGATGATAAACGACTGAAGACGTCGATCCAAAAACGCATTCATGTTTCGCCGCATCAAATGAAAACAAAGCAACTTGAGGTGTACGGCTGGCAAACCCGGGCTCAAATCTGGGTTTGTTTTGTCATTCAAATACCAGAATATAATAAGCGCAGACTAGTTGCCATCAGCTGATCCGTGTGTGCTTTGTGAAGTGAGCTTTGGTTCTCATCTCCAGTCGGCTGGCTGTCATTTATCCGGCGCTTTGATGATAAAGTCATTATCTCCTCCTCTATTCAAAGCGCTGTCACACCTCAGCTCAGCGCGAGCCGCGATTCATTTTCTCTGCGCACACGCTTACACTTATTTGTCAATTTCCATTCAGAATTGTATATTGCACCAAAGACTGAGTTTCATTCTAAACGCATCTGATACTCATCAACAAAGCTCGAGGGTTGATGTTAAAATGACGCCGCGCACACAAGAAAGAAAGGACGCTTGCGTGACAGCGTGTTATCAGACGGGCGGCTGTGATGATGATGATGATCACGCTAAATCTACATGTTTGTCTCTGTAAATTATTCACTACTGTCAGACCCTCAAAGCGGATCTCCGTCTAATCTTATACTGATATTTAGCATGGCTTCCTAATAAATAAATAAATGCAATTCCCAAACGAGGCTCGTGACAGACGCTGCTGTAACATCAGCACACGTGTTCTTTTTCAAAGTCTAACATGCCAGACAACTCGTGTGCTGTGATTTTATGCATTTCCATCGACCAAACTAGCCTTTTCATTAAACTTGCATGCATAGCTTCAAACTACACTCTAAAAAATGCTGGGTTAAAAACAAACCAAGTTGGGTTGAAAATGGACTAACCCAGCAATTGGGTTGTTTTAACCCAGCCATTGGGTTGTTTTAACCCAGCCATTGGGTTGTTTTAACCCAGCAATTGGGTTGTTTGAAGCAAACATTTAACCCAACTGCTGGGTTAAAACAACCCAATTGCTGGGTTAGTCCATTTTCAACCCAACTTGGTTTGTTTTTAACCCAGCATTTTTTAGAGTGTATTATCAAACCATAGTGTTTTAAAAATGAATACAAAACCAACTCTTGTGCATGAAAGTCGTTTTGGGGAAATCAAAGGGTAAGCAGAACTTGCAGATTTTTATTTTGTAAACATACACTCTAAAAATGCTGGGTTTAAAACAACCGAAGTTGGGTTGAAAATGGACTAACCCAGCTATTAGGTTGTTTTAACCCAGCAATTGGGTTGTTTTAACCCAGCGATTGGGTTGTTTTAACCCAGCAGTTTTGTTGTTTTAAGCAAACATTTAACCCAACCTCTGGGTTAAAACAAGCCAATAGCTGGGTTTGTCTATTTTCAACCCAATTTGGGTTTGTTTTTAACTCAACATTTTTTAGAGTATATTATCAAACCATAGTGTTTTAAAAAGGAATTCAAAACCAACTCTTGTGCATAAAAGTCGTTTTGGGGAAATCAAAGGGACTAAACTCTAAAAAATGCTTCCAAGTTGGGTTGAAAATGGACTAACCCAGCAATTGGGTTGTTTTAACCCAGCTATTAGGTTGTTTTAACTCAGCAATTGGGTTGTTTTAACCCAGCTATTAGGTTGTTTTAACTCAGCAATTGGGTTGTTTTAACCCAGCAATTGGGTTGTTTTAAACCAGCGATTGGGTTGTTTTAACCCAGCAATTGGGTTGTTTAAAATCTGCAATTGGGTTGTTTTAACCCAGCAATTGGGTTGTTTTAACCCAGCAATTGGGTTGTTTTAACCCAGCAGTTTGGTTGTTATAAGCAAACATTTAACCCAACCACTGGGTTAAAACAAGCCAATTGCTGGGTTTGTCCATTTTCAACCCAATTTGGGTTTGTTTTTAACTCAACATTATTTAGAGTATATTATCAAACCATAGTGTTTTAAAAAGGAATTCAAAACCAACTCTTGTGCATAAAAGTCGTTTTGGGGAAATCAAAGGGACTAAACTCTAAAAAATGCTTCAAAGTTGGGTTGAAAATGGACTAACCCAGCAATTGGGTTGTTTTAACCCAGCTATTAGGTTGTTTTAACTCAGCAATTGGGTTGTTTTAACCCAGCTATTAGGTTGTTTTAACTCAGCAATTGGGTTGTTTTAACCCAGCAATTGGGTTGTTTTAAACCAGCGATTGGGTTGTTTTAACCCAGCAATTGGGTTGTTTAAAATCTGCAATTGGGTTGTTTTAACCCAGCAATTGGGTTGTTTTAACCCAGCAATTGGGTTGTTTTAACCCAGCAGTTTGGTTGTTATAAGCAAACATTTAACCCAACCACTGGGTTAAAACAAGCCAATTGCTGGGTTTGTCCATTTTCAACCCAATTTGGGTTTGTTTTTAACTCAACATTTTTTAGAGTATATTATCAAACCATAGTGTTTTAAAAAGGAATTCAAAACCAACTCTTGTGCATGAAAGTCGTTTTGGGGAAATCAAAGGGACTAAACTCTAAAAAATGCTTCCAAGTTGGGTTGAAAATGGACTAACCCAGCAATTGGGTTGTTTCAAACCCAGTAAATGGGTTAAATGTTTGCATAAACAACTCAATTGCTGGGTTAAAACAACCCAATCTTTGAGTTAAAACAACTCAATTGCTGGGTTAGTCTATTTTCAACCCAACTTGGGTTGTTTTTAACCCAGATATTTTTTTATAGAGTGTATGAGAAATCACACAAAGTTGGGTTGAAAATGGACAAACCCAGCAATTGGGTTGTTTTAACCCAGCAGTTGGGTTGTTTTAAGCAAACATTTAACCCAACCACTGGGTTAAAACAACCCAATTACTGGGATAGTCCATTTTCAACCCAACATGGGTTTGTTTTTAACCCAGCATTGTTTAGAGTGCATGTATAGGCTTTGGAGAAGCTTCTAATATTTAATAAACAACATATTTAGATGAAAAAATAGAGGGATGTGTACAAGTAAATGTATTATTTGCTAAATCGATGGTTACAAAAAGCATGTAGATTCCTTTCAGGCCTCAGTCTGGAGTCGTTCAGGAGCAGAGTGAGTCCACACGGTGGCGCTCTCAACCACAGATTGCTCAATGGAAAGCATGAAACAAACGGAGAATACTGAAGGAATTGGCCTATACTGTATCCCACAATGCAATGCACTCAACTTCCATGCATTTGAACTGGTAGCAATATTAACACTGTAAATTAAACATGCAACAAATATGTTTGATGTGGTTCAACTCTAAGACTCAATTTTAAAGAACCCTCAATGGCAGAAAGACTCAATGTAAGAAATGTCTTAAATTGTTGGACAATACTTTGATGTTTGATGGGTTATTCAATTTTTTTCTAGTGATAAAGTCTGTTTACGAGCTGATTAATTCATTACATTTTATTAAAACACTTTTTATTTTATTTGATTAAGTCCATAAAGTGACGGGAACCCCTAAAAATTCCATTCAAGCACAATTTCAACTTGAACAGAAATAAAAAAAGACTTGCATAAAATGCCATTTCAGTGCTAGATAACAATATTCATATTTGTTTCAGAGAGTTATACAAAAACTACACATTTACATTTCCCCCTTATGAGAAAAAAATCCTGGTAAATCATAATTATGGCATAAAAAGTCTAAATTATGACATATATACTAAGTCAATTATGAGATAAAAAGTTTAAATTATGCACTTACAAGTCATAATTATGAGATGGAAAGTTTAAATTAAAAGAATCGAAAATAGCATCATAATTTTGACTTTTTATCTCATTTGACTATCATCTTTTCGATTGATCTCCATTCTGAATGTCATAATTTCAATAATTTGTATCATAATTCTGACTTTCTGTCATAATTTTGACATTTTTTTGTCATAATTATGAGCATTTTTTCTTCTTTTCTGGCAGAAATGGGCTTCCATAAATTTACATATTAAGTCGAAATTACGACTTAATTGACATAAGACTAAATTGACAGAAACTTTGTCAAAAAAGTTAATTATGATGCCAATTTTGACTTTGTACATCATAATTATGATTTGTCATAATTTAGATTTGTTAATCTCATGATTTTGACTCTTTATCTCATATGACTATCATAATTTAGATTTATCTCAACTCTGAATGTCGTAATTTCGACAATTTATATAAATTCTGACTTTGTCATAATTTTGACATTTTATATTATAATTATGAGCATTTTTCTTATTTTCTGGCAGAAAGGGGCTTCCATAAATTGACATATTAAATCGAAATTATGACTTGAAAAGTCTAAACATAAAAAGAGTTATGGCATAAATGACTTTTTATCTGCATAATTGCATAATTGAAACTTTTTATCTCATGATTGACTTAGTATGTCATAATTTAGACTTTTTATGCCATAATTTCTGGCAGAAATGTACTTCCATAAATTGACATATTAAGTCGAAATTATGACTTGAAAAGTCTAAATATAAAAAGACTAAATTGACAGAAACTTTGTCAAAAATTTAATTATGATGCCAATTTGGACTTTTTAATCTCATTATCATGATCTAAGATCTAAGATCTAAGTCTAAGTAATTTAAAAAATGTTTTTCTCAATTCTGAATGTCATAATTTCAACATAATTCTGGCTGTCATAATTTTGACATTTTATGTCATAGTTATGAGCATTTTTCTTCTTTTCTGGCAGAAATGGGCTTCCATAAGTTGACATATTAAGTCGAAATTATGACTTGTAAAGTCTAAACATAAAAAGACTAAATTGACAGAAACTTGAAATTATGATGCCAATTTTGACTTTTTTCCTCATAATTATGAATGACTTAAGTCATATTTTGACCTTTTAATCGCATTATTTTGACTTTTCAAGTAATAATTTCAACTTTTCATCTCATAAATATGACCTAGTATGTCATCATTTCAACTTCTCAGGTCATAATTATGACTTACCAGCGCATGATTTTTTCCCTATGTGGCAGAAATGTGCTTCCACAGAAATATGTGCAGAATAAAACAAAGGGCCGATAGAAAAGCAGATGCGGCTGGATTTGAGAGTTGCTGATGGGTATAGTGAGTTCTTCAATGGCAGTCATTATGCGTGGCTATATTTTGATCAGTCTTTTAGGGCCTTGAAGACGACTGGCGTGTTGAATTATTGCTCACATTCAGATGTATTGTATCCGGAGGCCTCTCAGCGCTGCTTTAGCCGCCGTATCATCATTACATTGGGGATTTACAGCTCCTGTCAGGTCGGAGACACAAGGGTTATGAAGGGCTTATTTTAGAGCAGCGTGTCACTCACTGTTTACATCTCTCTCTCTCTCTCTCTCTCTCTCTCTCTCTCTCTCTCTCTCTCCTCCCGCTCCTCCTCTACTTATCATGAACGATGCACACCCCATCCATCTGACTTTATTATAGCGGCTCCTGAATATGCAAAGCTCGTCTCAAATGAGACGCATCTATCTTGTGTCATATTGCCCTGCCTGCTCTCAGAGCTGGAGAACTGAATCTTGGGATATCTGTAGATATTAGACTTTGCCATAAATTGAACTTTTTAATAAAACATTTACAGTGTCTGCTATTTTAAGGCTAGCTGTGGAAATATACAGTGAGCGAATTTCATTTGAATGGACTGAACTCAGTCGGCCTAAATACCACCAGGATAAACATCAGATAATACATTCAACTCCTCTAGATGCCATTTCATTATATGTTTGTAAGGTCATTGTTTTTCTTTTTGAATGAGACATTTTTATATTGCTATGGTTGTCAGGGTGTTGCTATGTGGCTGCCAGTGGTATTGTTATAGTTACCAGTGTCTTTTTATTGGGTTACTAGGGTCTTTTTATGTGGTTGCCTGGGTGTTACCATGTTTACCAGGATCTTTTTCTGTAGTTGCTATGTGGTTGCCAGGGTGTTGCTTTAGTTACCAGCATCTTTTTATTGGGTTACTAGGGTCTTTTTATGTGGTTGTCTGGGTGTTACCATGTTTACCAGGATCTTTTTCTGTAGTTGCTATGTGGTTGCCAGGGTGTTGCTTTAGTTACCAGCATCTTTTTATTGGGTTACTAGGGTCTTTTTATGTGGTTGCCTGGGTGTTGCCATGTTTACCAGGATCTTTTTCTGTAGTTGCTATGTGGTTGCCAGGGAGTTGCTACTTGGTTGCCAGGGTGTTGCTTTAGTTACCAGCATCTTTTTATTCGGTTACTAGGGTCTTTTTATGTGGTTGCCTTGGTGTTGCCATGTTTACCAGGATCTTTTTCTGTAGTTGCTATGTGGTTGCCAGGGAGTTGCTACTTGGTTGCCAGGGTGTTGCTTTAGTTACCAGCATCTTTTTATTGGGTTTATAGGGTCTTTTTATGTGGTTGCCTGGGTGTTGCTATGTTTACCAGGATCTTTTTCTGTAGTTGCTATGTGGTTGCCAGGGAGTTGCTATGTGGTTTCCAGGGTGCTACTATAATTAGCAGTGTCTTTTTATATGGTTACCAGGGTCTTTTTATGTGGTTGCCAGGGTGTTGCTATGATTACCAGGATATTTTTATGAGGTTGCCAGGGTTTTGCTATGATAACCAGGATTTTAATGTGGTTTTCAGGGTGCAGCTATGAATACCAGGGTCTTTTTGTGTGGTTGCTAAGATGTTGCTATGGTTACCAGGGTGTTGCTAGGTGTTCTGTAATTGCTTGTGATGTTCTTCATTTGTATGTTGTTTTGGATAAAAGCTTCTGCTAAATGAATAAATGTAAATCATGTAAAGGCTGAGACGTTCTTGGTGTTTTGAGTTGCAAATCTTTTCAAAGTAATTCTACGTTTCATTAATAGAAATAAATTACAAAATGATTTAGAAAATACTGACAGGGATCTATTTTCTAAATATTAGACAATAAAATGAATTATTAAAATCTTTATAATAATTAAAATATAATGTCAAAAAAAGCTTAATGTCAACGGATCTTGAAAACCTGATGGGCAAATCTCACACAATGTATCAAAAACAATGGTTTGTATTGTTGTATTGTAAAATATATATATATATGACAAACCCAGCGATGGGGTTGTTTTAACCCAGCGATTGGGTTGTTTTAATCCAGTGAATGAGTTGTTTTAACCCAGCGATTGGATGGTTTTAACCCAACGATTGTGTTGTTTTAACCCAGCGATTGGGTTGTTTTAACCCAGCGAATGGGTTGTTTTAACCCAGCAAATGGGTTGTTTTAACCCAGCAAATGGGTTGTTTTAACCCAGCGATTGGGTTGTTTTAACCCAGCTTTTGTGTTGTTTTAACCCAGCGATTAGGTTGTTTGAATCCAGCGATTGGGTTGTTTTAACCCAGCAAATGGGTTGTTTTAACCCCGCGAATGGGTTGTTTCAACCCCGCGAATGGGTTGTGTGAATGGGTTGTTTTAACCCAGCGATTGAGTTGTTTTAACCCAGCGAATGGGTTGTTTTAACCCAGCAAATGGGTTGTTTTAACCCTGCGAATGGCTTGTTTTAAGCATTTAACACAACCGCAGGGCTAAAACAATCCATTCACTGGGTTAAAACAAACCAATTGGGTTTGTCCATTTTCAACCCAACTTGGGTTAACCCAGCATTTTTTAGAGTGTATATATACACACACACACTTTTATGTAAGAAGCGATTAATCGACTTGACAGCACTAGTTTCCTTTGGCTCCAGTGTTTCTGATCATGTCCTTTGTGCTGATGTGTTGCAGCGGTCATTGGCGTATGATCTCTATAGAGGACTGTACATGACCACATCACACCAGACCCTTCAGAGAATCATATGAGAGCCATATCCATTCAGTTTGTCATGATTTGTCATGATGGGTGAGTATTTTTATCCCTGAGAGTGTGGGCAGGTTTGGTGCATCTGGCTGCACTGGGCCTTTCTTTCGTTCAGATGGGCATTTGATGTGATGTCCTGTGACTGACGATGTGAAAAGAGCCCTTGGCACTGAGCTTGTAGGCATTAGCGCATGTGTTTCCCTCAGACAGCCGTTGATGAATATTTCAGCCAGTAGCGATTCACGGACCGTCCCAAACTCTCCCTTAAATACTCTGGGGTGCGTTTCCCGTACAGTGATGCATGATTCACTCCATACGAAGCATCGTTGCTGAAACTGACCAACTCACCACCACATTAGGGCTGTCACTAATGGCGTTGTGCAGATGGAGGAGGAATAACTTATGCTTATTGATCTATTCGAGATCTCTGAGATGATGCTATGTTCCATGTCATTTTGCTTTATTTGATGTAGAGCTGCACGATTCTGGTAATCACGATTTTTTGCTTAAACACGATTCTCTCATGATTCTGAACAGACAACTAAACACAATAACATGTAATTTACTAGAGGTTCTGACAAAACGGTAATCAGCGTTTTTGAACGAATCTCTTGAGTGATTGATTCAATGACTCACTCATAAAGACTTCACTTGTTTCATTACTGGATGAATCAGTGTTTTTGAAAGAATCTCTTGAGTGAATGATTCAATGACTCACTCAAAGACTTAACTTGTTTCATTACTGGATGAATCAGTGTTTTTGAACAAATCTCTTGAGTGAATGATTCAATGACTCACTCATAAAGACTTCACTTGTTTCATTACTGGATGAATCAGTGTTTTGAACGAATCTCTTGAGTGAATGATTCAAAAACTCACTCATAAAGAATTCACTTGTTTCATTACTGGATGAATCAGCGTTTTTGAACAAATCTAATGATTGAATGATTCAATGACTCAATCATGAAGACTTCACTTGTTTCATTACTGGATGAATCAGTGTTTTTGAACGAATCTCTTGAGTGAATGATTCAAAAACTCACTCATAAAGACTTCACTTGTTTCATTACTTGATGAATCAGCGTTTTTGAACGAATCTCTTGAATGAATGATTCAATGACTCACCCAAAGACTTCACTTGTTTCATCACTGGAGGAATCAGTGTTTTTGAACAAATCTAATGAATGAATGATTCAATGACTCAATCATGAAGACTTCACTTGTTTCATTACTGGATGAATCAGTGTTTTTGAACAAATCTCATGAATGAATGATTCAATGACTCACTCATAAAGACTTCACTTGTTTCATTACTGGATGAATCAGTGTTTTTGAACAAATCTCATGAATGAATGATTCAATGACTCAATCATGAAGACTTCACTTGTTTCATTACTGGATGAATCAGTATTTTTGAACAAATCTCGTGAATGAATGATTCAATGACTCACTCATAAAGACGTCACTTGTTTCATTACTGGATGAATCAGTGTTTTCTGAACGAATCTCTTGAGTGAATGATTCAATGACTCACTCTACCTACTGGTGTAACGATGTAAATCAATACAATCGTTATTTGAAGCGGCAAGCTACTTTCAAAAGGTGATTTGCTCTATTTTGACGCTACAGTAGACATCAGTGTTTAACTATAAACTTGAATTTTTGCAACAGAAATGTTTAATTTCAGGCATTCAGCATGTTCAAAAACCCCATTGACTTCAAGACGACACAACCAAAAGTGCTAAAATGCATAAATGTAAATGCATGAACAAAATGGCATCACAAGGTCTGTTGGTTACTATGGAAGCTGTGCCTGAGGTTTCTCCATTCCCGATCCATATCGTGATGGGTTTGGATTTAAAGGTGAGGGTCTATGTCCAATAGCCTGATTCATCATGACCACAGAAGCCAATTATTCATGCAATCCTTCCTTTCTCTCTAGAAACCGGAGGATATAAGTGCAATTTAGAGAGATGATTATGATCATTTCTAAACCAGCTTAATCCTGCATTAAACTCCACATGGAAATGCACAGAGGTCAGGCAACACATGCTGATTATGGAGGAAGGACTTAAGAAACAAGCTCTGATGTCTAGACCATGACTATTTGACTGGGCCCTAAAAACAGAAAAATCAATACAGATCCCAGGGACTCGTAATGGTCCAATTACTGCTTGTAGGTTTGTCAATGCCGAGTCTCAGAGGACAGTTGCTAAAGGCCACTTGCATGCGTTTATTAGTGTACTGTTCTGAATCTATACATGTTTAATATAAGCAGATGCACAAGGCATGCATTTACTGCAATATTCCACAATGCACGAATGCAATTATTAATCAAATGAACAAGTGAACATGAAATTAGAATGATTTGTGAAGGATCATGTGACACTTAAGACTGATGCTAAAAATTCAGCTTTGACCACAGGAATGAATTACATTACAATATATGAAAATAGAAAACACTTGTAACAATATTTCACTATTTCTACTGGGCTGTCAAAAGATTAATCGCGATTAATCGCATCCAAAATAAAAGTTTGTGTTTACTTAATACATGTGTGTGTACTCTGTTAATTATTATTTATATATAAATACACACACATTCATGTATATATTTAAGAAATATTTGCATGTATATACATTTATATAATCTACAATATATATAAATATAAATGTTTTATATATAAAAATAAATTTTTTTTTCTTAAATATATACATGCTTGTGTGTGTATTTATATATAAATAATAATTAACAGAGTACACACACATGTATTAAGTAAACACAAACTTTTATTTTGGATGCGATTAATCGCGATTAATCTTTTGACAGCCCTAGTATTTTTGAACAAATAAATGCAGCCCCGATGAGACTTGATGAAACTGATGAAAAATATTACCGACCCCAAACTTATTAACAGTGGTGTATATATATATAAAGTGATTTTCAAAAGACCACATGGCTTGATGGTTACAAAAAAGTGGTACAAACAGATCCGCTAGCAGTCGTTACTTTACCAGGCGACATTATAGAATGGCTGAAAGTCATAATGTAATATTCATTATATAATGTCTGAACTAATGCCATTTGAATTCTTAGCAACTTCATTACTCATTTGTGGTCAGGCATTGCTCCACATTAGACCCTTGATTACCTCCCATCCTTCATCAGCTTTGCTTTCCATCCGGCCGCTGGATGAAAAATGTGTTAATATCGAAAGACATAAATCAAGGCTCATTGAGCAGATTCCCACCTCCGACCGGAAAGTTTTCAAACAGGTTCACTGGAGTGCAGAGAGAGAGAGAGAGAGAGAGAGAGAGAGATTGCAGTGACTGAAAAAACTTACTTAAAGCTGCACTATGTAACATTTTTTCAGTAAAATATCCAAAAAGCCACTAGGCCAGTGTTATATATTTTGTTGAGTTGAGTACTTACAATATCCCAAATGTTCCAACTATTTGTAAATCGTGAGATGCTCTTTTACCCGAGGAACCGGGACGTGTGAGGGCGTGGCCTGTCGATGACATCATATCCGCGTTCCCCTCGGTTTCTGGTGTTATTCTGCAGAAGCGCTTTCCTCTCACTGCAGTGTGAACAAGTGTCATAGCAGAGTAACGCCATCCCATCATCAACACACTCAGATGTGTGTAATATGATCAGCAGAGCTGCGTTACCTCACACTCATGAGCGGAGGAGCGGAAGTGGCGACTGTGGCATAATAAAAGTCCCGCTGCTTGCGAGGCGTGTGTTGCGTTCATCTTATGAACAATCGCTCCAGCGGTTCCTCAGCTCCACAACACTCGTCCTGCTTCTGCTTCACTACAGTAACGATAATAATCACATCATCAACATGATTTCTGCCCGAGTCCTGTCCCGATTCTGAGCTGAAGATCACATGACCCGAGATTCTGCGCTCAAACGTGGCATCATCAAACTACGCCTTTGTTTTGAACAAACGACCTCTAGCGGACGGAAAAGTTACGCAGCTTTAAAGGTGTAAAATGCATTAAAATAGGGGAGCGCGGGCACAGCCTAACGCGGGGTTAGTTGTAACACGCATGTTTTAACCTTTTCCACACATTCCAGAATGACGAAACTCAGTGTATTTACTAGTTGCCATATCAACATTATTTAGAGAAAAAAATAGCGCCAAAAATTAAAAAATCTCTGGATGATATCACTGAACATCTATTTAACCATAGCAAAAGTAAATTTCTTACTTAAGTTTGGTTTTCATCTCTGTTTTTAGTGTTTATTTAAAATAAGACAAATCCGATATTATTGTAATCTTATATCTGTTATTTAACAGTTGAGATGTTCTTTAATGCTGATCTAACAGCAGAAGACACGAGCCGGGGTTTAAATCTCAGATGAGCAGATGGTGTGTGTGAACACTGCGTTACAATGAGCCCCTATTAGAAATATGCCATTATATTCTATACTTTTATTAATTATTTTGAGAAACCATGAGAAAAGGGTGAATAATGACTGAGAGTTAATGTTCAGAAATTATTTTTATGTTTTGAACTATGCTGTTTAGCTGTATTTAGTATTCAAAATTGCTTATATTTTTAATGATTAAAAAATGCCATTATTTTATTTAAAAAAGTTAATAATTGTATTTTGTAGACAAAATATTTTAGTTTGTCTTGTATATTTTTTGATTATATCAGGTAACATTTTAAGCTGTTATTTGGTCATGTTACAATGTACTCCACCTATGGGGCATGTTGTCACATTTCACTTCTATTCTTTCGGGGTAAATCAAGAAAAAAGCATACACTGTATTAATTAAACAAAACCACATTATTGTACTAGACATGTGTTCAATTTATGTGGGAAAAAATAAATACTCTGAAGGGTGGATTTACACAAACTGAGAAAGTCAAAAAGCGTTAGGTTGTGCCCCGCTCTCCCCTACTATTTTTTAGAATCACAAATATTGACATACAATTCTTATATTGTTCTTATATGTTCTAACACACATTATCATGACCTTTTATGCTTTTAGGTATCACAAAAGAATATTACATGAGCTATATTTTAATCAAGGCTGCGTTTGAATGATAAATGCAACAGAGACAGGCAATCAGATTTTGCGGAACACTGTCCGTATGCGCTTCATTAACAAACATATAAAACTCATTCGTAGAGGACTAAATTCACTACATTTTTCACAGCATAGAGCCGTTATATTGTTTAATATTTTCAGTCTGCATTGCACGGAAGTCCGACTGGGTCAAAGATGGGACGTCTGGCTGCGTGAATCGTAAATTTAATAACAGAGCTTATAAGAGGCTTCTTTTAAGGCCATTAGTCAAAGGTAGGGACACTATCAGCAGGGTTGATTACAATCCTGCTGAATATTCTCAAGGGGACCTGCTGTTCATTCATATTCCACCGTTTAAACAGCCCATTCATCAATTACTGTAGTGCTAGCGGCAGAATGCACATCCCAAACACACCAACACAATGTCCATGAAGAGTCACCTGTGGCCTGGGCTGGCTTCAGATGCCCACTCACTGGCTTGATTCTGGTCAGCCACATGTTTTAGTATAATGATGACGTTCCCATGCAAGGATTGTTCAACACAACAGTACTAGTTATATGCTTAATATTGTATAACATAAACTGTGTTTACAGTAAATGCACTAAAATGGAAGCTAGCTAAATTAGTAGCATTGTGAACGACAGTGAATTAAAATCAACTGAACAACCTGTTATCACTGTAAAGCTGCTTTGAAACAATCTGTATTGTATAAAGCACTGTATAAACACACCGATCAGACAAGTGAATAACACTGATGATCTCCTGTTAGTGGGTGGGATATATTAGGCAGCAAGTGAACATTTTGTCCTCAGAGTTGATGTGTCAGAAGCAGGAAAAATGGGCAAGCGTAAGGATTTGAGCGAGTTTGACAAGGGCCAGATTGTGACGGCTAGAGGACTGGGTCAGAGCATCTCCAAAACTGCAGCTCTTGTGGGCTGTTCCCGGTCTGCAGTGGCCAGTCTCTATCAAAAGTGCTCCATGAAGGACCAGTGGAGAACCGGCCACAGGGTCATGGAGGACCAGTGGAGAACCGGCCACAGGGTCATGAAGGACCAGTGGAGAACCGGCCACAGGGTCATGAAGGACCAGTGGAGAACCGGCCACAGGGTCATGAAGGACCAGTGGAGAACCGGCCACAGGGTCATGAAGGACCAGTGGAGAACCGGCCACAGGGTCATGGAGGACCAGTGGAGAACCGGCCACAGGGTCATGGAGGACCAGTGGAGAACCGGCCACAGGGTCATGGAGGACCAGTGGAGAACCGGCCACAGGGTCATGAAGGACCAGTGGAGAACCGGCCACAGGGTCATGGAGGACCAGTGGAGAACCGGCCACAGGGTCATGAAGGACCAGTGGAGAACCGGCCACAGGGTCATGGAGGACCAGTGGAGAACCGGCCACAGGGTCATGGAGGACCAGTGGAGAACCGGCCACAGGGTCATGGAGGACCAGTGGAGAACCGGCCACAGGGTCATGGAGGACCAGTGGAGAACCGGCCACAGGGTCATGGAGGACCAGTGGAGAACCGGCCACAGGGTCATGAAGGACCAGTGGAGAACCGGCCACAGGGTCATGGAGGACCAGTGGAGAACCGGCCACAGGGTCATGGAGGACCAGTGGAGAACCGGCCACAGGGTCATGAAGAACCAGTGGAGAACCGGCCACAGGGTCATGAAGGACCAGTGGAGAACCGGCCACAGGGTCATGGAGGACCAGTGGAGAACCGGCCACAGGGTCATGAAGAACCAGTGGAGAACCGGCCACAGGGTCATGAAGGACCAGTGGAGAACCGGCCACAGGGTCATGAAGGACCAGTGGAGAACCGGCCACAGGGTCATGAAGGACCAGTGGAGAACCGGCCACAGGGTCATGAAGGACCAGTGGAGAACCGGCCACAGGGTCATGAAGGACCAGTGGAGAACCGGCCACAGGGTCATGAAGGACCAGTGGAGAACCGGCCACAGGGTCATGAAGGACCAGTGGAGAACCGGCCACAGGGTCATGAAGGACCAGTGGAGAACCGGCCACAGGGTCATGGAGGACCAGTGGAGAACCGGCCACAGGGTCATGGAGGACCAGTGGAGAACCGGCCACAGGGTCATGGAGGACCAGTGGAGAACCGGCCACAGGGTCATGGAGGACCAGTGGAGAACCGCCCACAGGGTCATGGAGGACCAGTGGAGAACCGGCCACAGGATCATGGAGGACCAGTGGAGAACCGGCCACAGGGTCATGGAGGACCAGTGGAGAACCGGCCACAGGGTCATGGAGGACCAGTGGAGAACCGGCCACAGGGTCATGGAGGACCAGTGGAGAACCGACCACAGGGTCATGAAGGACCAGTGGAGAACCGGCCACAGGGTCATGGAGGACCAGTGGAGAACCGGCCACAGGGTCATGGAGGACCAGTGGAGAACCGGCCACAGGGTCATGGAGGACCAGTGGAGAACCGGCCACAGGGTCATGGAGGACCAGTGGAGAACCGGCCACAGGGTCATGGGTGGCCAAGGCTCATTGGCGTTGACTTGGCCTCCAAATTCCCCAGATCTTAATCCAATCGAGCATCTGTGGGATGAGCTGAACAAACAAGTCCGATCCATGGAGGCCCCACCACCAACTTACAGGACTTAAAGGATCTGCTGCTAACATCTTGATGCCGGATACCGCAGCACACCTTCAGGGGTCTAGTGGAGTCCATGCCTCGACGGGTCAGCAAAAGGGGGACCAACACAATATTAGGTCATAATGTTATGCCTGATTGCCTATTTAATGACATTATATTACTGTTGAAAGGAAGACGCTACAGAAAGGTGTTCATCTCTAAAACATTTGCCAACTGTGAAACATTTATGCGTATTACATCAAATATGCTTTATAAGTCTTGTTTGTGGCAAACAGAACTTGGAGTTCCCACAGTCACAATGAATGACCATAGTTTGTCACGCATTCTTATATTTATTGTTCATCATTTTCAGCAAAAGTAAAAGTCATTAAAGTGAAAGTAAAGGGAGTACACATCAAACGAACAGACAAAGCAATAGTGACACATGGTAAAAACACAGTTACTCACACTCGTGCTGTCGGATCCAATATAGTCGTCACTGCATCATCTTTTATTTCCAGGCTCTCTGAAAAGCCTGCGTTGAACCGTCTTGTCAAACGAATCTGTGGTAAAATGAAGCAAACACGAACCGTGTTACTGATGCGATCTGGACTTTGTTAAAAATACAGTTCATCCACACTTTCATGATGTTAGGATAACAAGGTGTCATGATTATGGACTTTTAGTTTGTTTCCTTTGTTCTTACACTCTAAAAAAATGCTGGGTTAAAAACAAAACAACCCATTTTTGGGATGAAAATGGACTAACCCAGCAATTGGGTTGTTTTAACCCAGAAGTTGGGTTACATGTTTGCTTAAGACAACCCAATCGCTGGGTTAAACCAACCCAATTGCTGGGTTAGTCCATTTTCAACCCAACTTGGGTTGTTTTTAACCCAGCATTTTTTAGAGTGTAGTTTGTCTGTTTGACCTAGTTTCTGTTTGGTTAGTTATTTCGTTCACCTGTTGTCATTTAATTAGCTCATTTCCCTGGTGTATAAATACTTCCCGTTTGGATGTCAAGTTCAATGTCGGTCATTGTCAGTGTTAAGCAGGGTTGGGGAGTGACAAAATACATGACGTATTTAAAATACAATGAAACTGTATTTCGTTACAGTTACATTTCAAATGGGTGGTAAACAAATCACATCCGAAAAGCAGCGATTGGTGATTCTCAGACTCTGACAGTCTCCAAAAGCATCCTAAGAAACAGTTCTGCTCACAAGTTTTATACCCCTTTTTATAATTTTATCAATATGAGAGGGATCTGAGATCCTAAAAATTGCATGTGACTTTTATTTAGTACTGTCCTGAATAACCTATTTCACATAATAGATGTTTACATGTACTTCCAAAAGACAAAATGACTGAATTTACACAAATCGCCACACTCAAAAATGTACCCTTGAATCTGAACGCTCTGTCATTACCTGGATGATCCACGGCTGTTTTCATGTTCAGTCATTTGTTTTAGGTAATTGCGACTTTTTATCTCACAATTCTGACTTCCTTTCTGAGAATTGTAAGACATAAACTCGCAATTGCGAATTATTGCGGATATAATGTCCAATTATGTTTTTTTCTAAGAATTGCGACTTTAATAAAAAAAATGTAAAAGTTAATTGCAACTTTTATCTCACAATTCTTACTCTATAACACACAATTGTGTTTAAATCTCGCAATTCTGAGAAAAAAAAGTCTGAATTTTAAGATGTTAACACAATTTTGAGGAAAAAAGGTCCTTTGTATAGGTTATATTCAGTGTCGGAAACACAAAATGCAATGCATTAATAGCAGGGGGTGAAAACTTTTGATGATGTGTAAATTTTTCTTATTTTGTTTAAAGATTATATTTTTCCATTTAGTACCGCCCTTCAGAAGCTAATAACTACATGTTTCCCAGAAGAAAAAATAAGTATACAATTTACCCTTTTCATCCAATTCAAGAAGTTTACACACCCCAGATCTTAATGCATCGTGTTGCCGTCTTCAGCATCTGCATTTTTTCTTCTTCTAAGATTGTCTGCATTATTTGCTTAAAGAAATTTTGTGGAAAACTGATTTGTTTATTAAAATAATATGCAGAGGAAAGCCAAGTCCAATGTTTGGTGGCTCCTTTGTGTTACATGCGTTATTAGTATTCCAAAGTAAGTTACAAAACTCGTGTAATTTAACAAAATACGTTACAAATGACTTTCAATATATGAATTTCAAAGTAACCTTCCCAACTCTGGTGTTAAATTGGTTGTGTTAGTTTTCCCTGTGTATTCCTGCGAGCTCCTAATTAAAGACTGTTTCTGAGTTTCCTTTGTCTTCGTGAGTTATTCACTTCAGCCCACTGACAGAAGGCAATGCAAAGACTGTGTTTTTCTACAACCCGGCCCTTCAAAACGTTTTGTAATCCTCAGAGGAGTCTCTATGGGTAACTCAAACCCAAACTCTATGGGTTTGTTGCTGGTGAAATCATGTGTTTGAGTCGCTCTCGTATTTACAACTGTATGACATGCGAGGATCAGTGGGCGGGGCTAAAGAGGCGGTGCTGTAGAAGTGGGCGTCAGTCTTCTTCTGCAGAGGCGGTCCTTACTGACGTCATACTGAGACAAAATCCGAAACGAGTCATTCTGAGAGTTTCATTACAATTAGGGATGCGTCGGTACTGGGAATATACCGGTATATATTTTATTTCAAACAGTACGATATCATGATTTTGCTCATTTTGATATATGCTGCTGTTCTGAAGTTACGCTACCCAAACTGACGCGAAACCGGCAAATGCCGCAACATAGAACAAAATGAATACAGCAGTTGATTCTCACTCAACACGCACAAAACAAATTAATAAAGATAGTAGACGTGAAATTTGGAATTACCTTGCTTATAAAACTGCTGAAGAACCATCAAACCTTGCCAAGCATTCGGTCACTTGTCCATCCTGACTTGTACAAGACATTAAGAGATCGACAGGTCAGTGCATAATTCAAACGATCTAATTTAGACAATTATTTTTAACACTGATCAACGCACAGACATAAGATCGTGTCGTTTAATGTCACGAAATCTTCAGTGTTCGTTTCAACCAGTGACGTTTAGATTTCATAATATTTGCACGCATATTATTGCACTATTTACATTCGCGAAAGACATAACCGACTGTGTTTATGTGACTACTCACTAAAGATGGACATTTTTGACATCATTTTGTGTGTATTTGATAAAGGAAAACCAACTTAATTTGGAATGCGTGATCTCTTTAGGCTTGTGTGTGTGTTGTTGGTATGAGCGCAAAGAAAACTCTTCCAAAGAGCTCCCATACTATGTATTACGAAATGCGATAAAACTCGCTTGCATGTTCAAATTGGCAAGGTTTAAAAAGACATGGGCAAGTGATTTCCGTCAGCTCTCCCGAAACAACAGTGAAAGTGTTGAATCTGAGCGCACAGATTGCTTTTATAGTGCATGTGCGATGTCTTTTGAAGCCAGAAGCGATTTGCTAATTTTGAGAGCTAGAGACGCACAGTATTGCTGAAATTACTTCTCACAAGAAAGTTTCCAAATGCCTGATTTGATGTGATAATCTTTGTTGATCAATTTAATAATAAACATTTGTGGTAATTTCCTGCTTCATAAACCCCAAATTTGCGAGAGTGAGTAAAATTATGCTGCAAAATTCAGACCCTGTATGGTATCGATTTAATATACTAGTAAAGTACTTCGGTATTAAATTGTGGTACCGTACCGAAGCCAAAATTGTGGTATCGAGCCATCCCTAGTGTCTATTTTTATAGTACAATGACCTCTTATATGTCAAAAATGTTTAATGTATCCTTTAAAAGCTAAGGCTGAATGCGGAGAAGGAAAGCACTTTCAGTTTAACACTATATGGCTTTTCACACTTGAGCTAGTTAACCCAGGGTCATTCTAAACCCCGGGTCAACACAATCCTGGGTTATCTTGATCCACATTTCACACTGCTCATCATTTACCTGGGGTTAACCATTAATCCTGGGTATTCATAAGACGACATGTCACCCTGTACATTCATAAACCCTGGGTTAATGTTCTTATTTGCATATTTGCTGTGTGAGTATCACTGATTGGACGAGAGCATCAGCATGTGACCTCTTTACATAAAGGCAGCCTCACATTATATAATGCCAACTGTACTCAGTTTATATTGAATGGACTTTTGGGACTACACTCTAAAAAATGCTGGGTTAAAATTAACCCACGTTGGGTTGAAAATGGACTAACCAAGCATTTGGGTTGTTTTAACCCAGCGGTTGGGTTAAATGTTTGCTTAAAACAACCCAATCGCTGAGTTAAAACAACCCAATTGCTGGGTTAGTCCATTTTCAACCCAACTTGGGTTATTTTTAACCCAGCATTTTTTAAAGTGTATTGGTAAGAGTGATATTTGACCAAATTCCACAGATGCAGTTCATTTAGTCACCACACTGTAAAAAATATTGTTGGTTTAACTTAAAAAAAAGTAAGTAACCTGGTTGCCTTAAAATTTTAAGTTCATTGAAATAAAAAATTTGAGTTAATACAATGAAGGAAATTGGTTTAATAAATAGAAGCTCAAAATATTATAGTATCTGAACCACATAAATAAAATAAAAATGTTGTGATAAATCATGAAAATAGCACAATTTGGCATGTTTCACTGCTTTATTACAAATAAAACACACAATTACGCAATATGCTCACAAAATCTTTTAATAATATTTGAATAAAGGGTGATGCCGATTATCAAATGTTCATTGTATAAACTCACATTTTTAATTTCAATAAAATGGACAATTCTCATTTTTTAGTAGTGTATTAAATAATTTATCCATGCACATTTTTTTAATTCATGTGCCTTACAATCTTCATAATCAGAGAGCGGGACCATCTGTCACTCACATGAGATCCACCAATAGCAAACCACAACCATCCAATCAATTCCCCTCGGACAAAATCAAGCCCCGCCCCTACATTTGTTCTTGTTTGAGAAGCGTTTCACTCGGATATACGGCACAATAGCGAAGAAAAGACAGCGCAACTCCCCTTTCATGTTGACTTTAAGCTGTTAAGTTCAGCATGACGAACCTGTTAAACTCCTTTAAGCCTGTACACGGTCTGTCGGACATCTGTCCATCTCTTTCACACACTTTCCCTCACTCCTCCTTTAATCTTACACAGACACATTCTCTCACATGCTCTCTGTGGTGGTCAGTCATTGGCTCGTGTCTTCATTAGTATGCTGGGAGCTTGTCTCTATGATGGGTGGTGACTTGGTTGGATGCACTCTCTCTGTCTCTAGTAAATGAGTATAATTATTTTCAGAGCTGCGGGCGACTCATGCATGTTTTATCCCTCCATCTGGACCGCGCGCCGCACCCCACAATTGTGATAAAAGATGTTTCTCGTCTCCACATCAAGGATGCGTGTGCATGGACGCGGCCGGCCCCAGAAGTGGTGGAACGGAGCGGGACGGGGGGTGAGGCTTCACACATCCTGTGCAAATCGCAATGCATCTCCCTCGGCATGACAAACAGCGACACGTCTCTCCGCGCGCATTTGGGCCCCCGCGCTCAGCCGCTCTTTACAGGAACTAGTGATCTGTGAAGTGACAAATGAACTTTCGAGCACTTTTGGTCTGGCAGAGAACGAGCGTGCAAAAAAACAAAAACTCTTTTGTCTTCATGTGGCATCATTTGGTTCCTCAGGGGATTGTTAAAGGGATAGTTCACCCCAAAATACATCTTTTGTGTTCCACAAAAGAAAGAAATACTGGGTTTTGCGTGAACTACCCCTTTAAGGGGAGGAACTACAGGCGAAGAGGCTATTTTATCTTTATCAAAAACTTGAAAATATGCAATGAAGAATTTTGTTTTTGTGTTTAATTTGATAAAATATGCAAATAGGCACCATCTTATTAATATATGCATGCATTTGCATATTAGAACAAAGGTGATACAGACTGTAGAGAAAGAGTCCAACTCAATTTCACAGCAGTTTTACATTTTGCTTAATTGGTGGCCACCTCTCTGGTCCTCCATAATGTGTTTCTTTTAAAAATCATGCCATTTTGTACGATTCAAATCGTATTAATTCAAATGAAATTGTAAAATACTTACGTTTTCCTGTGAGATTGGGTTGAAAAGCCACAGTTTTTTGGTTTTAACGTGATCATCAACTTAATTGTCGGATTCCTTTTGTCAAAAAATATTTTTATTTAATGAAATATTTCATAAAGCACATTTTTTTTAGAAGCAAGTAGACAGAAGTCTATGAAATATTCCATCAAATATTTATTTACGGATAATTAATAAATAAACACAGTGTAAAATAATTTTTCAAGGGATGCACACATATTGACCGATATAACAACCGATAATTCTTAGCCGATAACCAATATATTGGCCGATAAAACTAAATCCAAATTTTCATATAATATTTGAGAGCCTGATTACAAAAACAAAAGTCTCAGCATTAAAGCCATATCCCAAACACACAATTATGATGTTAATATTATAATGTTATGTCGTCTATATGACAGACTTGCGCTGCTCATGTTGCTCTGAACTGTATTTTCCTTTTTTGAAGTGATTCCAATCATATTTCAAGCAATTCAAACCCATCATGATGAACAGTGAGCATCTGAAGCGTCTCAGCTGAAGGAAATAATACATTATTTATCAGCTTTAATATATCAGACACATTTTCCTATCGGGCCAATAATGATAAACATGGACATATATCGTACCGATACCGATATGGTGGCCGATATATCGAGCATCCCTAATTTTCAAAAATGCATCTGAAAAGTTAAGCTTTTATAGGCTATTTTTTATGCTTGGTACGACCAAAAATAAAATAAAAAAAATGTCCCTAACCCCCCCAAAAATTGTGTTGGTTGCATTTTTGTGCCTGATTACGTGAAATGGCCTCTCTCTCGGGCTCAATTTACAGCCGCACATACGCAACAAAAGACATTACACAGATGGCACATACATGGAGTTCCATTTGCATACCAAAACTCTCTAAATGTCAGCAGGGAGATATGCGGTCATATGCAGCGCCATATCTCTTCCAGCCAACACGCAGATATGTGCTTCATGTGCTTCATGTGCATACTAGCATACGAGTACAGCTGTTCTGCTGCATGAGGATATGAAACATCTCCAAGAGGAGGATTTCAGCTGGTCATTTATCTGAACGTCTCCGAGACAAATGGCCTTTCACAGTCACAGAGCCTTTGGTTTAGACAGCCAAGGACACGGGTTCTGATGTAAAGTACAAGAAAAGCTATTACCTTCACAAATAATGAAAATTCTGTCATCTTTTGACGCTCCCTCGTGTCGTTTCTTTATGGCTTTCTTCTGTGCAAATACAAAAAGAGTGATAACGCTGCGTTTTGGCGTAAAATAAAAACATTCAATACACGAATCTGATTGGTCATCGACATCTAGCTGTCATTCAGCGCTACTTTAGTGTCGAACTCACATTAAACCCTTTAACATTAAAGGGGGTCTATTATGCAAAATTCACTTCTACATGGTGTTTGAACATAAATGTGTCGGCAGTTGTATATTTGCTTGTAAAAACCCCCAGTCATTTTCAATCGATACACAGATATTGGCCGATATAAATGTAATATAATGTTTCGGAAGTGTGTAATGCTAAAAACCCACTCCTTTTTTAATCCCCCTAAATCATAAGTGTCTCAGAACAAGCCATTTGCAAATTCTATCAATGTGACATCATGTATGCGTAGGCCCCGCCCATCACTGCTGACAGACTCCGCCCTATTAGCATAGACTCCGCCCTCAGTGAGCCGTACACAGTCCGCCATATTTATCTCCTTGCCAGAGTATTCAAGTAAGAAATGTATTCTTATTAAAGATACTAAAGTTATTCAGTCGAGAGCAGCAGTGTTCATTTGGACTAAAATGCCATTTAGTTTTAGTCATATTTTAGTCACCTGAATTGTTTTTAGTTTTAGTCTAGTTTTAGTCTCCTAAAATCTAATGAGTTTAGTTAAATTGTAATACATTAAGCATTAAAGCCTTACATAACCGACTGTCACTTGAACTGACATTTAGACATCATTTTGTTTTTGACATTAAAACTAAATCGGAATCTTATTATTATTAATCAATCTTTGTATATACTATTCCATATATTTATGATGTATTGTTTTTTTAACCAATTTAAGATGTTTGACAATGTTAAGATAAATATGTTGCATTTTGGCATGACTTATTTATGAACTATTTGTGGACATAAAATTAAATAAAAAATATCCTGGATTTGAAGAATATTGTGTCCCTGGCCTTCACTGAGCTCAAGTAATAGTTTAATGTACAAAAAATTGTGAATGAACTTGACTGTTGATGTCTTAAATAATAATGTCAAATAACCAACATTTCTCAAAATGGATATATCTCGTTTTGCAACGAAACTCTTCATATGTTCATTCTCGGCCCGATAAGAATTTTTGAAAATTAGGAATGCACGATATATCGGCCACCATATCGGTATCGGTACCGATATATGTCCATGTTTATCATTATTGGCCCGATAGGAAAATTTGTCCGATATATTAAAGCCGATAAATCTTCAGATGCTCACTGTTTATCATGATGGGTTTGAATTGCTTGAAGTATGATTGGAATCACTTCAAAAAAGGAAAATACAGTTCAGAGCAACATGAGCAGCTCAAGTGTTTCATATCGGCTACATAAAATTATCATGAGAACATCATAATTGTGTGTTTGGGACATGGCTTTAATGCTGAGACTTTTGTTTTTGTAATCAGGCTCTCAAATATTATATCAAAGGATTTCGATTTATCGGCCAATATATCGGTTATCGGCTTTCAAATATAAATAATTATCGGTTATCGGCCAACATTTTCATATCGGTGCATCCCTAGTTAGGACAAAACTAGCCTAACAAGGACAAATAGCCGACCTTTTAGCAACCCTTCAGCAATGCCCATTTAGAAGAAAAATGTAAAGTCAAGACTCTTAAATGATATGATTATATCAGAGGAAGATTATACATTGAAACTGACCAGGGATGAACAGTCTCTAAAAATGCACTATAATTGTGTCATAAAAATAGTCTCATGCACTCCATTCCACTGAAGTCTTCTGAAGCCAAACAATAAGTTTTGCATGAGGAACAGATTTAAATCTCAAGTAGCTCTTAAATATTCATGCTTCCACATATTCAAATTTATAAGAAATAAAAGAACCAGTGCCACCGGGGTCATTGACATTAAATCTAGTGCGACATGTCCTCAAGTTTCAATATGCGTGAATCACATTTGACGTTATGATATTGCTTAATTCTATTTAGTTTGAGGAAATAAAAGTCAGCAATTACTCTCATAAAGCATCTTCAGAGAGTGTCAAGCTGTGGCGTTTTAGCATTTTAGCTTTCTAAGCGTCGGATGAAGCCGGGGACGTTTATGTATGCGTGTTCTGCAAAGAGGAGCATGTCTGAGGTTATATTAGCCTGATGTGAAATTAGTATACATTATGTGTCATATCCCTCATTGCCTCTGTAAATTGGATTCTGTTGAATGGTGGCGCACGGCCGCGCTGTTGCCTCCCTTCCCTCTCATTTCTCCGTCTCTCCGCAGCCATTTGCCCAGGATGAAAGTGATCTGCGGCAAATTTGTGTATAATATATTATAATGACATGGCTAGAGGTGCTTCCACGACTTCCAACGGCGCCCCCTGGAAATAAGCTAATGTGGAATTCTGCTTGTCTGCATAAAATAAAAGAGTTTAAAGATTGTGCCGGCAGAAAGAGAGTATTGACTTACTGTACGGCTTGAACACAAAGAAAGGTCGCATGGATTACAGAGCGGCCGCCGATGCTGTGTGCGCAGAATCCTTCTGGCCTAAAAAAACCCCCATCTCTAAAGAATATCAAGCGGTGGTGAACGAACATTTTATGTGAATAAATCTCATTCACTTCCATGCATTGGCTGAGGTCCGTCTTGGTCTGGTTTTCCAATACAAATATCTAAACATTCTTAAATCAAGATGCATTGAGAAGCAAAGTAAGGGGAAATTGACGAATATGAAATATTTCAAGGTAAGAGCAATTCTAATGTTTGAGTACAACATGACAATCTGCAAGTTCTGCTTACTTAAACTTTGAATTTCTTACCTTAAAAAATATGGATGTAACTGAGCACCTAATTTTTTTGAGTTTTGCCAACTTATTTGGATTTGTAGTGTAAAAATAGTGGACCCACTTTATATTAGGTGGACTTAACTACTATGAACTAACATTTTAATTAATAATTTGACACAATGCACTTATTGTGTACATACATGTTTTTACATTGTACTTACATTTTAAAAAATACCTGTATGTAATTACGTCTGTAATTAATTTCTGTAGTTACATTTGTAATTACACAGTTGGCACTTCCCTTACACCAAACCCTACCCTTAAACTTACCCATACCACCACACCTGTCCCTAACCCTATCCTTAAACTTACCCATATCACCACACCTGTCCCTAACCCTACCCTTAAACTTACCCATATCACCACACCTGTCCATAACCCTACCCTTAACTTACTCATACCACCACACCTGTCCCTAACCCTACCCTTAACTTACTCATACCACCACACCTGTCCCTAACCCTACCCTTAACTTACTCATACCAGCACACCTGTCCCTAACCCTACCCTTAACTTACTCATACCACCACACCTGTCCCTAACCCTACCCTTAAACTTACTCATACCACCACACCTGTCCCTAACCCTACCCTTAAACTTACCCATACCACCACACCTGTCCCTAACCCTACCCTTAAACTTACCCATATCACCACACCTGTCCATAACCCTACCCTTAACTTACCCATACCACCACACCTGTCCATAACCCTACCCTTAACTTACCCATATCACCACACCTGTCCATAACCCTACCCTTAAACTTACCCACACCACCACACCTGTCCCTAACCCTACCCTTAAACTTACTCATACCACCACACCTGTCCCTAACCCTACCCTTAAACTTACCCATACCACCACACCTGTCCCTAACCCTACCCTTAAACTTACCCATATCACCACACCTGTCCCTAACCCTACCCTTAAACTTACTCATACCACCACACCTGTCCCTAACCCTACCCTTAAACTTACTCATACCACCACACCTGTCCCTAACCCTACCCTTAAACTTACCCATACCACCACACCTGTCCCTAACCCTACCCTTAAACTTACCCATATCACCACACCTGTCCATAACCCTACCCTTAACTTACCCATACCACCACACCTGTCCATAACCCTACCCTTAACTTACCCATACCACCACACCTGTCCATAACCCTACCCTTAACTTACCCATATCACCACACCTGTCCATAACCCTACCCTTAACTTACTCATACCAGCACACCTGTCCCTAACCCTACCCTTAACTTACTCATACCACCACACCTGTCCCTAACCCTACCCTTAAACTTACTCATACCACCACACCTGTCCCTAACCCTACCCTTAAACTTACCCATACCACCACACCTGTCCCTAACCCTACCCTTAAACTTACCCATATCACCACACCTGTCCATAACCCTACCCTTAACTTACCCATACCACCACACCTGTCCATAACCCTACCCTTAACTTACCCATATCACCACACCTGTCCATAACCCTACCCTTAAACTTACCCACACCACCACACCTGTCCCTAACCCTACCCTTAAACTTACTCATACCACCACACCTGTCCCTAACCCTACCCTTAACTTACCCTTACCACCACACCTGTCCATAACCCTACCCTTAACTTACCCATATCACCACACCTGTCCATAACCCTACCCTTAAACTTACTCATATCACCACACCTGTCCATAACCCTACCCTTAAACTTACCCATACCACCACACCTGTCCATAACCCTACCCTTAAACTTACCCATACCACCACACCTGTCCATAACCCTACCCTTAAACTTACCCATATCACCACACCTGTCCATAACCCTACCCTTAAACTTACCCATATCACCACACCTGTCCATAACCCTACCCTTAAACTTACCCATATCACCACACCTGTCCATAACCCTACCCTTAAACTTACCCATACCACCACACCTGTCCATAACCCTACCCTTAACTTACCCATACCACCACACCTGTCCATAACCCTACCCTTAACTTACCCATATCACCACACCTGTCCATAACCCTACCCTTAAACTTACCCATGTCACCACACCTGTCCCTAACCCTACCCCTATCCCACCTCAATATCAGCAAAGATATTTTGCAATACAATTTGAACACATTAAGTACATTGTACTTATTTTTGATGTAAGTACATAGTAGTTAAGGCCACCTAATATATGTGAACAAGCGAGTGATTTCTGCCGCAGCTTCAGCGTCTGTTACTGTACGTTTTCAACATCTTCTAAATGTGAATTTTGTCACTGTTATGGAGCAACACTAGCTTATAGATAACAGTAAGACTAAAATATTCATACTAAAAGCCAAAAAAATTCCATTTGAATTTCATGGGGACTTTAAATTTCGGTTCGTTTTTCACCAAACCCCATCATATACATATACTCTTACGATCTATGACATATACATCTCATATTTGATGAAATTTGCAGTATTAATTCTGTACTTTCCTGTTTATTTAGGTGAAGCTGCTTTGAAACAATTTCTATTATATAAAGCGCTACACAAATAACTTTACCTTAAAGAAAAGAAGACTTATTATTTTAAAGCTGCAGTCTGTAAGTTTTGCCTCTTTGTCGCCATCTCTGTTTGAAACCTGCCATTGCAGTTATTTGTTGAATTATCATCTTTATGAGGGTTGTGCGTCGGCACGGCTCCTCAGCGCGGATGAATCTGATGTTTTGAGGAGTGTGTGGCTGTCAGTCACTGCACCGGTGTGGATACTGCACTTCACAATCACAGATTCTACATCTTGGAAGTGCGACCAAAATAAGAAGTTTCACCAGAAAAAGTCATCAAGTGAATAGCGTCTGACACTTTTGCTCTGAACTGGGGAAAAATCATTACAATAAATCGCGCTACCAACGGTGATTAAAACTAACGATCGCTCACATCACATCAAACCATGCAAATTATTATTATTGAGATACTGTGTTCCCAAATTGTTAATGTTAACATCAGCATTGTGTGACTGTGTATTTAGTGTGTATTAGCGTTACCTGTAGATTGTAATTCCCGGACAGTCTAATCTTTTGCGTGGGTGAATCTCCAGTCGTCACTGATGTCGTTTGGTCCTTTCTGGATTACAATCCGCCATCAAAATGAAACGTTTAATTATTCCGGCTGCTGTGAGAAACGGCTGTAAATGATCCGCCACCTGCAGCATCCTCACATGCGAGCCGGACTCACGCTCGTATTTCCCATTGAGATCCACCAGTGCCACTCAAATTAATAACACACTATTACAAGCTCACCGTTGTGAATCAGCTACGGTAAGGAGATTGAACATTGGGTGGTTATGTACTTGCTCAAAATTTGACTTTGGATCATTTTTAACCAAAAAAAAGTTTTGGTTGGCAGCTTTAAGAAGACTTTAAAGGGATAGTTCACCCAAAAAAAGAAAATTAGCCCATAATTTACTCACCCTCAAGTCATCCTACACTCTCAGAAAAAAAGGTACAGGGCTGTCACTGGGGCGGTACCCTAAGGTACAAAAGTGAAAAGGTACATCTTTGTACCTTACTCACCCCTGAAAGGTACATTTTAGTACCTCAAAAGGTACATATCAGTACTTTAAGAGTGCATATTAGTACCTTAAAGGTACATATTAATACCTTAAAGGTACATATTAGTACCTTTTTTGTTATGTACCTTAGGGTACCGCCCCAGTGACAGCAATGTACCTTTTTTTCTGACAGTGTAGGTGTATGACATTCTTCTTTCAGATGAATAAAATCTTTTGAGTTATATTACAAAAGTCCAGGCTAATCCAAGCATTAGAATTGGATTCATAGTTGCTCTGTTATAAAGTCTATAAAAAGTGCATCTGTCAGTCATATAACTGCTCCACCCGGCTCTGGGGTGTTAATAAAGGCCTTCTGAAGCAAGTCGACGCGTTTGTGTAAGAAAAATATCCATATTTAAAACTTTATCAAGTAAACTTTCGGCCAACTGCCTTCCGTGGAAAAGTGTTGAATGTTGAAAGTGAAACTCAAGATGCGTTCGTGATGTCATGACGAGCGGACCTGGTGGCATTAGTCTTTCGATTGGCAGAGACACTTTCAACAATTTTTCCATATATTGAACACGGAAGGCGGACGAAACTTGACTTTATTAAGTTTTAAATATGAATATTTTTCTTACACAAACGCATCGATTCGCTTCAGAAGGCCTTTATTAAAGGGTTAGTTCACCCAAAAATGAAAATTCTGTCATTACTTAGTCACCCTCATGTCGTTTGACACCCGTAAGACCTCCGTTCATCTTCAGACACAAATTAAGATATTTTAGTGTAAAGCTGATGCTGAGAAAGGCTTCAGATAGGCCTCCATTGGCATTCAGTACACTTATACTCCCAAGACCCATAAAAGGCACTTAAAACGTCGTTACAAAGTCCATCTCACCACAGTGACTCTACAATAATTTTACGATGCGACGACAATAGTTTTTGTGCGCAAAAAAAAATCTAAATAACGACTTTATTCAACCTCTTCTTGTCTTCTGTGTGCCTCCACGACGCATGCGCGAGAATATGATGTAGCGCCAGCGTTTGGGAATCCATGAAATGCACACTTTAGCCCCATTTTGAGAACTACGCCAAGACCTAAAGCACGATCAATGTAGAATTCAACAGCTGAGATACGCGCGTCTTCCTCTGCTTGTAAACAAATCACTTCTGGGTCATATGTCCGAACGCCGGATCTGCGTCATATTCTCGCGCATGCGTCGTGGAGACACACACGGAAGACAAGAACAAGTTGGATAAAGGCGTTATTTTGATTTTTTTTTGCGCACAAAAACTATTGTCGTCGCATCGTAAAATTATTGTAGAGCCGCTGTGGTGAGATGGACTTTGTAACGACGTTTTAAGTGCCTTTTATGGGTCTTGTGAGTGTAAATGTACTGAATGCCAATGGAGGCCTGTGTGAAGCCTTTCTCAGCATCAGCTTTACACTAAAATATCTTCATTTGTGTTCTGAAGATGAACGGAGGTCTAACGGGTGTCGAACGACATGAGGGTGAGTAATTAATGACAGAATTTTTATTTTTGGGTGAACTAACCCTTTAACACCCCAGAGCTGTGTGGAGCCGTTTTTCGACGGACAGATGCACTTTTTATGGACTTCAAAAACAGAGCAACTATTACTGCTATTATAAAGCTTGGATTAGCCTGGAATTTTGTAATATAACTCCGAATAACTCTGTCATATACACCTAGGGTGACTTGAGGGCTAATTTTCATTTGTGAGTGAACTATCCCTTTAAGAAGACTCATTTATTTAAAAGAAGATCCAGACATCATCAAATACAGGTGGCAGGTTTGGTCTCCACTTGACGTCTAGATCCCGAAGCAAAACCAGTGTTCATCTGCATATCAGCTTTATTATATGCCATTCAAGGGAAGTCAACAATGTCAGTATTTTCATTTTTTACTAAACTATCCCTGTAAAGGCGGCATTGGGTGATTCAGGTGATACGGCATCTATCCGCCGACCCGCGGTGCCACCTCAGACGCGGCGTGATTTATCCCTCCGTCTGATTGAACATGCTCTTGTTTTTGTAATGATAACCATCTCGGCCGTTTGTAGCTGCCCAATGAAAGTGACAGATTATTCGTGGCTGCTCCAGCAGCGGCCCAACCTTCCTTTAATTGGCACCAGTGATGGTATGGGTAAGTGCATCTCTCCTGCAGGCGCTCCACTACTTAAGTATTCCGATCCGGAGTCAGACCTTTCATGGAAGTTTCGCTGTCGGTCTGCTCGGGAATGTGGCACGCATGCATGCAGTCTGTTTCATCGAGCCTATTTGGCGAGAGAAAAAAAAATGCACGCGCACACACTTTATCAACATTTGTGCCTTGGTCTCCATGGCAACAGTATAATGGATTTGCCCTAATTCAATCCCAGAAGCGATGCCGAAGCATATATGTGAAGGGGGGGCTGGATTCTTTTGAAGTCGGGACTGACACGTCAAGAGGCGAGTCAAACGCCGCGATAACAGAAAGAACACAAGAGGCGCGAAAATATTCACAGTAAGCCATCACACGCTCTCCCTTTCTCTGTTCTTGCGCTTTTTCTCTTTCTTCTCCGGCCCATCCCCCTCTGTTTGCTCGCTCTGACATTCACAATCCAGGACCCCATTGGATTTCACTCCCACCCCTAGATTTGTGCTTTATTGCGATGCTCTCCTTGAAATAGAATGGGAATTATAGGCAGGGTCAGAAGCGTTTCAGTGTAATAAAGTGCAGGGTGAGAGAGAAGAAAGGGTGAATCTGAAGTGACGCTCTCACGAATTCCAGGTACGCGAAAGAGACTCTTCAGCAGATGAATACTCGTGGAAGGCATTACGACGCGGGACACAATATACACAATATACAGTCTTCCAACCAAATATATAGCATCTTCACGCAACCTTCCTGCGAGTCCATCAAGTGCTAAAGAGAACACAATCAATTTAATAACATTTAAAGTCATTGTTTTCACAATCACCAGCTTTTTAAGTAATAGACAGTTATAAAAAAAAACTAGGGCTGTCAAAAGATTAATCGCGATTAATCGCATCCAAAATAAAAGTTTGTGTTTACATAATATATGTGTGTGTACTCTGTTAATTATTATTTATATATAAATACACACACATTCATGTATATATTTAAGAAATGTTTGCATGTATATGCTGTATATACATTTATATAATCTATAATATATATAAATATAAATGTTTTATATGTAAAAAATAATATTTTTTCTTAAATATATACATGCTTGTGTGTGTATTTATATATAAATAATAAATAACAGAGTACACACACATATATTATGTAAACACAAACTTTTATTTTAGATGCGATTAATCGCGATTAATCTTTTGACAGCCCTAAAAAAAACAAATGCTGAATGTTCTCGGATATACATTCATTGACATTTGTAATTTTGGTAACACTTTAGAATAATGGTCATTAGTGAACATTAGTAAACTACATAAGTTAACATGAACTAATAATGAAATGCACTTATAAAGCGTTTATTAATCTTTGTTAATGTTAATTTCAACATTTACTAATGCATTATTAAAATCTTGTTAACATTAGTTAATGCACTGTGAACTAACATGAACAAACCATGAGCAGCTGCATTTATATTAACTAACGTTAACAAAGATGAACAAATACAGTAACAAATGTACTGCTCATGGCTAGTTCATGTTAGTTAATACATTAACTAATGTTAACTAATGACCATTATTCTAAAGTGTTACCGTAATTTTTTTTTTATAATAACTTACAAAAATCACAGGTCAGGATAATCAAAAGTCTTCAAAATACAAGACATGAACTTAAAATAAAAATACATAACCTGGTAGATGTTTGTTTGCAAACAATATAAATAAAAATAAAGAAAGTTAATAAAATAAATAAATTGTAGTTATTATAAGGATAATGATGACACATTTTATTTCCAAGATGGTTCAAAAACTGAGCTATTTAGAGCTAACTGAGCCCCTATACCCCTCACACACACACACACACACACACACACACACACACACACACACACACACACACACACACACACACACACACACACACACACACACACACACACACACACACACACACACACACACACACACACACACACACACACACACACACACACATTTTAAACTGTTGTAAACACACACACACACTAGCTAATACATTTCTAGTGAAACTGACTTTTTACCCAACAAAAATATGTAAGTTCTTATTAAACTATAATAACATTATTTTTGAATGTTCTCTGTTTTTTGTTTTAAAACCTTCCTTTTTCTGGAACATTAAGAAACATTTCATTTGAAATGTTCTTCCAGACTAACTTGAACAATACAATAAGAGCAAGTATTAGAAAAGTACATTTAGTTTTTATGCTGTTGTTGTTTCTAAAATGACAAATGAAATTGCATTGAAAATGCATTATAATCTAAGCACATCTTAAAAGCATTTTACAAGAGCTTTCTTCAAATAGAATGTACTTAGTACTCGAGTTATCAGATAACAGATGTGAAACTATATTATAAATAAATTAAAGGGAGAGAAAATGCAGAAAGAGATTTCAGAGAGATCTGAGGTGATTCCCGTACGAGTCGAGGATTCAGGAGTGAAGGGGCTGAATCCTGACACATCCCTGGATCTGGTCCCCTGTGGACTCCCTGTGATCCGCCTGCCTCTCACTCTTCCCCCAGGGAAGCGTCAGTCTCACCCCAGACCATCACATCACCTTCATACCCGTCTGTCTCCACCTTCTCTCATTCTCCGCTCTCTCAGAGCACCTTCACACCCGCACAAATTGCTTCATCTATTCGCCTGACTGCTGATATCTGACATGAGGTTCTGTGTTCCTGCGAGCCAAAGAAATCCTGATGCAATGCTTCAGCATCACCTGTGCTTTATGTTAGCACAACGCTAGCGAACGTCAGTTGCAACAGAGCGGTTGTTTGAGCTAATGCTGCCTTCACGTTCTTATGAGGTCAGGATTCGCAATTACAATGTGATGCACGATATTAATATTAAAGTCACCATGAAATCAAAACTTTATGGAATGTTATATACAATATAAAGAATATCTCTTCTCTGATGACTCACATAAGATCCACCTATAGCAAACCACAACCATCCAATCAATTCCCCTCGCACAAAATCAAGCCCCGCCCCTACATTTGTTCTTGTTTGAGAAGCAGTTTCTCTTGGATATACGGCATAATAGTGAAGAAAAGACTTCCGGTACATGCCGACTTTAAATATTAATTCTTATTTTTCTTTATGTTAGAGCTATTCAACATTATAACTCATGCATTTACGAGATAACTGAAGGCAGCGTGTAACGGGTTTGGTGGGTTTTATGTTCTGTAACACGAGACTCGAAGGCGGAATTACGTGAGAATGTGGTTTATTTACACGGTACATTAAAAGCATTTCAAAAACAACTGAACTCAACAATTTGAAGACCAACACAGATTCACAAAAACAAACGACAACCAAAAACGTATTCAGACACCTTCAACATTTCCTCACATTATCACAGTTTATTCACTATAGTTTAGAAAATGGTGATAAAATACTCATCAAACTCATTTTGATAACGTCAGATAACTTTGATAGAAAGGGATGCAATGGATTACAATCAACCAATCAGCTGTTAGATTTAACTACACAATTAGATACCAGTTTAGCTCAACCAATGACCAAGCAATGCTTCATTTTGTTCAGTCTGTGGTGTCAGAGGTCACATTAGAAATTAAAAGAACAAACACTGAAGCAAAACATGCTCAGGTCCCAAATGTTTATCAGTTTTACTGGTAGTGACTGTATGAAGAATGTCAAAGTTTACATTATTTTGCTCTCCTCACTTTCAGAAATGAACTATAGTGTCCTGCACACACTAGGAAAATATATATCATATTTTTGGTTTGACTGTGTATGTATATATATATATATATATATATACACACATATACATATACATATACATATATACACACTACTGGGCAAAAATGATGTCCGGAGGGGATATTTGTTTTTAATGACCCTACAAATTTGACTAAACCATCAAATATGAGGAAAGTATTTATTTATTTATTTATTTTTTTTAAATGTGCGAAAAAGAAAAAGAAAAAAAAAACAGTCAAGTTATTTATCTTACTAAACTATTTCAAATTATTTGGAAAAAAAAAGTAGGGCTGCACAATATAATCGACCACCATATCGGTATCGGCTGATATATGTTCATTTGTAATGTTATCGTTATCGGCCCGATAAGAGAATGTGTCCGCTATATTAAAGCTGATAAATAATGTATTATTTCCTTCAGCTGAGACACTTCATATACTCACTGTTCATCATGATGGGTTTGAATTGCTTGAAATGTGATTGGAATCACACAGGAAAATACAGTGAAAAAACATAACATTATCATGAGAAAATCATAATTGTGTGTTTGGGACATGGCTTTAATGCTGAGACTTTTGTTTTTGTAATCAGGCTCTCAAAAATCAATTTTGGATTTAGATTTATTTGCCAATATATCGATTATCGGCTTTCACATATAAAGAATTATCGGTATCGGCCAAAATATCGGTGCATCCCTAAAAAAAGGCAAACTACAGCTACAGGTTGCAATAAAAAAATGCATAGAAAAACAAGCAATCATTGACTACAACATAGTATTTTGTTGATTCTGTTCATAATTTCTTTGTATGACAGTCCAGCCAAAAATGGTCAATTTGTTTCATTATCACAAAAAAAACAATCGACTCCGAACACAACTGTGCAACATGCTTACAAAATCTTTAACACATTTTTAATAATATTTGAATGAAGGGTGTCAATTTTCCTAGTCCAGACATTACTTTTGGCCACATGACCTAGGGAGCGGATGGAATTTTTTTTTTTTTTTACATAAAATTATCATGAGAACATCATAATTGTGTGTTTGGGACATGGCTTAATTGCTGAGACTTTTGTTGTTGTAATCAGGCTCTCAAAAATTATATAAAAATTGGGATTTAGATTTATTGGCCAATATATCGGTTTTCAAATATATAGAATTATCGGTTATCGGCTTTCAAATATAAAACATTATCGGTTATCGGCTTTTTTAAATATAAAAAATTATCGGTTTTCGGTATCAGCAAAATTGTCACATCGGTGCATCACTAAAAAAAGGCAAACTACAGCTACAGGTTGCAATATTATGCACAAAATGCATAGAAAAACAAAAAGCAATCATAATATTTTCTGTTCATAATTTCTTTGTATGACAGTCCAGCCAAAAATGGTCAATTTGTTTCATTCTCACAAATAAAACAATGGACTTCGAACACAACTGTGTAACATGCTTACAAAATCTTTAACACATTTTTAATAATATTTGAATAAAGGGTGTTTAACATTACTTTTGGCCACTACTGAACATTACCTAGGGAGCGGATTGAGGCTAGGGATGCACCGAATCCAGGATTCGCGTTCGGATTCGGCCGAATATTGGGCTTTTTGACGGGGTTTGGTTTCTGCGCTCCGCTGGTCGAACGTAATGACGCCGCCGTTGAAAGTGAAAATGGAACTCATGAACAGAAAACGTGGCAGTACTTTAAGTCAAAAGAAGGCGATTCAAGTTGAGCTACATGTTCAATTTGCAATGCCGATTTGTCTCGTGATGATAAAACATTTGCGTATGAAACATCCGAGAGAATACGAGTTGTGCATGAAGGAATCTACAGACAGCAGCCAATATGCATTTTATTTTACCGTGCAACCAGCCGCATATAGATCAGATAAAATATAAATGCAAATAATAAAATACATAGGCCTACACTAAATATTTTTCACTTAAATAATTACCAAATTAAGATGACAAAACGAAAATACACTGAATCCGTAAGCTTTGAAGAACCGGAATCGTTTTTTTTTTTTTTGTCAAATAAAAATAGAAGGCCTAGGCTACCTCAATCCATTCATAACGCTTCGAAGCTTCATGATGCATTATTTTGAAATCGGTCATCACTATACAAGTCATTATTTAGGGTTTTTTTGCGCACAAAAACTATTCTCATCGCTTTATAAAGTTATTGTAGAACCGCTGTAGTGAGATGGACTTTGTAACGATGTCTTTAGTACCTTTTAAGGGTCTTGAGAGTGAACCGTGCATTGTGCCAATGGAGGCCTTTCAGAGCGATCGGATTTCAACTAAAATATCTTCATTTCTGTTCTGAAGATGAACAGAGGTCTTACGGGTGTCGAACGACATGAGGGGAAGTAATTAATGACAGAATTTTCATTTTTGGGTGAACTAACCCTTTAACCAGTGGATTTGGTATTCGGCCGAACCCCAAAAATCTGGATTCGGTGCATCCCTAATTGAGACGCATTTAGATGAATGGGAATGCTAACGGAAAGCTCCAATTCATGAGTGGCGTTGCACCCGAATGCAGCAGAATCTCAAGTTTCCCACTGGTAATTATGGTATTTTGGTGTGCACTCGCAAATACAATAATTCCGATGTGACTTAAAGGCAGCGAGAGACAAAGAGAGCGGGCGAGCGAGACAACAGAAGGGGGGGTCTGTAGTGCGGAACAATGGTCCATTATGCAGCGGCAGAAAATGATCACCTCTGTGCGGGGACGAGGGGGCACCTGTCACGCCAGCAGCTGATGGCTCCATCAGCGCCACTGGGACCTGCCTGGGCTTCTCAGCTCAGCTTGGCCTTCATCTGTGTGTGTGTGTGTGTGTGTGTGACAGCCCCACCGCTGGGCCAACCTCCCTGCTTATTATCTGGGATGATGGCTGGTGGAAAAGAGCTCCACCCCCTCCATCTCTCGCTGCCTCAGAAGCACCACGTTTTATTTCCAAACGCGTGCACTTTGCCTCTCATTTCCGTCTGACATCACAAACTCCTGTTATAGTTTAGCCAGTCATTACCGTATGGCTTATTATGGAAATGTCACCGTGTTTATAACTGTATTCTCCGGCCACAACTGGCGGGAACGCCGCTCTCTCTCTGAGGAACGGATGATAGACACTTGAAACGCAAAGCCATGACAACTGGTAGACTTTGCACAGATGACACAAAGAAAAACAGACAGCCGACACAGGGGTGGAGGGATGTAATTCTGCTCCCCATGTAAATCTTTCCGGTTTCCAAGAGCTCATCCTGATGAGATGTGAAGAGCTCAGTGTGCTAATGATCTCTGATTTTCCATTACAAACATCTAAAAACTCTTACATCAAGATACATAAACTAAAGGTACGTTCACATGACAACGGTGTACTAAAAATGGAAACGTTTTTCCGTTGCGTTTTTATCGTACACACGACAACATTGTCAAAACGATCCCTGTTCACACACTCATAACAATGACTCTGAAGTAAACACTACAGTCCTCAATTCAAGCATGTAGAAATGAAAGTGTAAATATCTGACACTGGTGTTCCCATCATGCATTGGGGCATGAATTATTAATAAGGCTGATTTTGTCCAGCTGTATTTACACTGTTTTATCATTGCTTTTGTTGTTAGGTTTAGTAACTTGTGATTTTGTGACATCTGGAGTTCATTTTCTACTCAAAATGACACGTTTGAATGTTTGGGTGGATACCGCGTTTACTAGTTACACGATATCTATTGCATTATTTACTTAGATATTTCTAAGCATACACTTTAAAAGCAGGATTTAATTCAATGTTATATTATTTGAGTAAAAAGTCAAACTAATAAGTAACTTAGTTGAGTGGATTTTACTTAATGCTATATGTGAAATTAAACGTTTTCTAAAAGATCCTAACGTTTATAAATATTTCTTTATGAATGTTAAGTTCAGTAGTAAGTAGATTTTACTTGATGATAATGTGTAAGTTGTACAGAGCAGTAGCA
>NC_137118.1:45798354-45800854 GCF_949357685.1 Gobio gobio | reverse complement strand
TTTGAAAAGTGTCTGAATTATGCAGTGACATACAGCAGGTGGTTCAACTATATTCCAGGAACTTCTATAAGCCTTTCAGACACACTGAAGCACAGTTAGTTAAATGTCAACTAAACAGAGCTTCATTTCAATAAGCCAGGTCTGCTTTATTCTGGATAGTGTATAATATATAATAGGGTATAATAACTTCGACACACATTAGTGAGAGAATGGGCCGCTCTCAGGAGCTCAGAGAACTCAAGCGTGGGCCGTGATCGGTGGACACCTGTGCAATAAATCCAAATATTACACTAAATATTCCACGCTCGACTGTTAGTGGTGTTAAAACAAAGTGGAAGCCATTGGGAACAACAGCAACTCAGCCACAAAGAGCGGGGTCAGCGCATGCTGAGGGTCACAGAGCGGGGTCAGCGCATGCTGAGGGTCACAGAAGTCGCCAACTTTCTGCAGAGTCAATAGACCTCCAAACTTCTGTGTCCTTCAGATGAGCTCAAGAACAGTGTGTAGAGCTTCATGGGTTTCCATGGCCGAGCAGCTCATCCAAGCCTTACGTTACCAAGTGCAATGCAAAGCGTGGGATGCAGTGGGGTAAATCGCGCCACCTCTGGACTCTAGAGCAGTGGAGACGTGTTCTCTGAGTGACCAATCACGCTTCTCTGTCTGACAATCCCATGGATGAGTCTGGGTTTGGCGGTTGCCAGGAGAACGGGACTTGCCTGACTGCATTGTGCCACATGTAAAGTTTGGTGGAGGGGGGATTATGGGGTGGGGTTGTTTTTCAGGGGTTAGTTCCAGTGAAAGGAACTGTTAATGCTTCACCAAGACATTTTAGACAATTTCATGCTCCCAACTTTGTGGGAACAGTTTGGGGACGGCCCCTTCCTGTCCCAGCATGACTGACCAGTGCACAAAGCGTCTCCATAAAGACATGGATGAGGAGTTTGGTGTGGAGGAACTTGAGTCCTGACCTCAACCCGATAGAACAGCTTTGGGATGAATTAGAGCGGAGACTGAGAGCCAGGCCTTCTCGTCCAACATCACTAATGCGCTTCTAGAAGAATCCCCATAAACACACTCCTAAACCTTGAGGAAAGCCTTCCCAGAAGAGCTGAAGCTGTTAGAGCTGTGAAGGGTGGGCGACTCCATATTAAACCCTACAGATTAAGAATGGGATGGCGTTAAAGCTCATGTGCATGTGAAGGCAGGCGTCACAACACTTTTGGCAATAGTGTAAATAATGGTTTTGCTTATATATTTTGCAGGTGTTTATGTTTAACTACATCTTCTTCTAATGCTATTATTTGTTTTTGTGTTGAGCACATCAGCGTTTAAACCTCACATTATTTACTGTGATGTCATTCCGAGATGCAATTAAAAGGAAACATTAAAAAAGAGAGCAGAAGCGAATATTAGAATATCACTCATACCCATAATTACCTGCTCTGTCAAGGTATTTCGGAATTTCACTGATCACGGACATTAATTATATCTCCTTTAAATACAATAAAAAGTAATGGGGGCCCTCTGGTAAAATGCTCCTGAATTCACAATGCCTAAATGAAGTTATCAGTTTTATTAATGGTCTCAATTCTTCTTCATCTATTATGAATCTTACAAGAGATCTATTTTACTGAGTGGTCAGGTTGCCGGAGAACGGTCCGACGTTATCGAGGGCAATTTCTAAATTAAATTGAGAGCTGGTCTTTTTTCGTGTGAAAATGAGCAGGATGCTTTAATCAGGAACGTCGTGAGGAAGCGGCCCTTGTTAGGTAGCGTAATAGATGGGGCCCATTCATCACCGGAAAGTGTCTATGTAAAGAACGGCGCCGGGGCTCGGGACTGACGGTATTAATTACTATTCAATTATAAAACCCTGGCCCATAAATAAAAATAAAAGGGGGTATTCATGAGGCATTTATAGAAATCCACTTGGGATGTGAGGGAAGGGCATTTTTGTGAGATGTATAAATCAGAGAGTGTGTGGCGAGTCTCTCTGGAGTTACAGAACGTGGCTTTACAGAGGAGAAACTACACGAGAGAAAGAGAGAGAGAGAGAGAGAGAGAGAGAGAGAGAGAGAGAGAGAGAGAGAGAGAGAGAGACAAGCTGGGATCTCATTTTAATACCAACTTCAGTGAAGACTTCTGTCAGGAAAAGTTGACTGATTTTACGCTCTTCTTAGCAAATGCTGCCTTTCAAGATGTCTTTCTACGTCTGAACTGCATATATCAATCTTGGAAAGTCAATTTCAGGATGCATAGCAATGATCCAAGATGGTGAATTGTGAATAGACTTGTATTTCAGTCAATAATCCTAAAAAATAGTTCCATTTAAAGAAAAATTTGCTATTTCATTCATACACTCTAAAAAATGCTGGGTTAAAAATAACCCAAGTTGGGTTGAAAATGGACTAACCCAGCAATTGGGTTGTTTTAACACAGCAATTGGGTTGTTTTAAGCAAACAGTTAACCCAACCGCTGGGTTAAAACAACCAAATTGCT